>NC_031783.1:637120-639957 GCF_001522545.3 Parus major
GGGAGGGGGGGAGGCGGGGGGAGGGCGAAAAGGAGAGGAAAGGGAAAAGAAAAAACACCCCTTAAAAAAATAATAAAAACGAAAAGAAAAGCAAGAATTGGAGAAACTGAGCCCCGACCGCCGCCTGGACGCAGAGTAAAAAGGCTCCAATAAATCCCGGGTTGAAAAGAAGGGAAAAGTCACCTCCCCGAGGAAATCAGAAGCAGATTTCTAGCCATTTAATCACATGCAGGGAGGTGTGTGCGTGTGCGCCGCCCGCCGCCGCTGCCAGCCCTGCCTCCGCCCTCCGCCCCGCCGGCAGCCCAGCGGGCAGGGCCGGAGCCGGGCGGGGAGCGGGGCCGCCCCGGCGGCGGGCAGCGGTCCCCGCGGGGTCCCGGGGGCAGCGATCCCACCTGCCGCCCGGCCAGCCCCGCCGCACCGCAGGAGTTCGCTCAGCCCACAGCGGGTCCATCCCCGCGGAGTGCGGGTGGCTGCGGGCCGTAGCCCACCACGCCGAGGGCTCGGCGGTGCCGCAGCCAAGGCAGCTGGTTATTCTCCCTCTGCTTCCCAGAGCAAATGAGGCATTTACCAGGCGGGAGCAGCTCCTCTTACGGAGGAAGCTGGAGTCTCCGCTCCATCCCGTGGTGCAGGGGCTTTTCACGCGCTGCTACACCGGAGTCTCCCTTGGTCTCTGATTTTTGGGCGGGGAGAAAGAGAAGCGGGGCACTTCCGTACCCAGCAGATGCCTCCGGGCTGCCCCTGGGGGGCTGCTCCGCTATCCCCAGGCCACCTGCGAGCGGGGCACAAAAAAGGTGAAACTAATTTAATCAGTTTGCACGAGGAGGTGCAGGAGAGCAGGAAACCCAGACGTGGATTCTTTCCCTTACTGGGGTCGTGTTCACATCGTGGTCGGCCCCCACATCTGCCAGTCTGGCCTGGAGAGCATCCTCTTGTAATTGCCCTTGCAATGGATGTGAGGACTGAAGACAGCACCAGAGACGGGAAGAAGGGCAAGGTGCCAGCACAGTGCCCACCCGTTACGTTCAAAGCCCCACCCACCATCACCCTGCTCCCGGGGGACCCTCGGTTACCCACATCCTGTTGCTCTGGGGCAGCAGGTTGCAGGAGCAGTTCTCCCAGCCGGCTGGCAGATGCTCACTGAAGGAGCAGACCCCAGCTGGCTGCAAGCCCCAGGGAAATTGCTGTTGGCTGCTTTCTGCCTTGTTGCACTAAACACATTCCTCCTCTTATTCCAGCAGCAGGGACGTGGATAAACAGGAGTGAAGCCACCGGGTGACAGGACAGAGAAGACTGGGCCATGAGCAGGGGAACATCAAGGCTCTTAAGTCCAATGCTATGGGTGTCTTGTAGCCCCTCTGTCTCTCTTGGGGACACTCATGCATTTGGACAGCTGGGCAGTCAAGCCAGAAGCCATAAAAGCAGCCCCAATGCAGATCCCAGATGAGACACCAGTGCAGGACCAATGTTTGCTTTGTGTGGGATCAGATCAGACTGCAAGGCAGAGCAAGGCCCAGGGCTGTAAGAACAGTGTGGCACCAGGGACAGTCTGGGATGATGTATGCAATAAGGCAAAATGGGGCATGGCTAGAAGTGACATGGAGTAGGAATTGTCCAAGGGATGGACCTGAAGGCATTTTCCTCACCAGGAAACACAAGGACAACCATGAATGTGAGCCATGATACTGAACCAGCCTGGCCTGACTGCTCCAGGGTGGTGCTGAGCTGGGGGGGCTGCATCACCACAACCTCAGTGCTGCTGTTTTCACACCCATTGGACCCCCACCATGCTGTGACTCAAACATGATGTCAGAAACACTGGTCAGCATATGAAAAAGTTTTGGAACTGCTGTCCACAGGCCCCACGTCAGTGAAAGCTCAGTTGAGATTGGCAGAAACCGTTTCCTGAATCCCTGTTTCCCCTGTTCCCTCTTCATAGGATGGAGAGCCTGAGAGAAAGATGTGAATCTGATTTTGACAGATGGGAGTGCTACAGACATCAGCAGGGATGGAACACTCACTGAAGTAGGAATCAGACTGTGAGACCCTTTCAGTGTTCTTCCACATGCTGACATCACCCAGCATTTGCTGCCTTCCTGGGCAGATCTGGCAGGATGAGAGGACAAGCACACTGTTTTGTTTGTCACCCTGTGGTCTGCAGGAAGCTCTGCCCATCGCAAGTTCCCAATCTTCATCCATTCCTGCTCCTTGTGCCTCATGAAGGCACAGTATTTGGTGCCTGCCAGGCCTCCCAGACAACAAAGGATTGCTGAAAGGACACAGACATCCACAAGCTGTTGGAGCAAAAGCACCAGCACCAAGTCAGCTGGGGCAGATACAGAATTGTTGAATGGGTTGGAGGGACCTTAAAAGATCATCCAATCCAATGGCACAGCAGGGATATCTTTCACTAAATTGCTCATTCAAACCTATACTTGAGCACTTTCAGGCATGGTGCAGCCACAGCTTGTCTGGGCACCCTGTGCCAGGCCCTCACCACCCTCACAGGGAAGAATTCCTTCCCAATATCCTATCTAACCCTGCCCTCTGGCAGTGGAAAGCCATTCCCCCTTGTCCTGTCACTGCAAAGTCCCTCTCCAGCTCTGTTGGAGCCACTTTAGGAACTGGAAGGGGCTCTAAAGTCCCCCTGGAGCCCTCTGTCCCCCAGGCTGATGCCCTCCTCTGCCCTCTGTACCTCGGCCCCCTGCTCCCCACTTGTCCTGCAGCACACACTCAGAGCCAGCCCAGCCCTGCAGAGGACTGCCCTGGCCATTGTCTTGTGCCCACAGAGTGGCTCGGAGCCAGCACCGGACCCCGACACTGACCCCGATCCCGATCCC
>NC_031783.1:640482-650869 GCF_001522545.3 Parus major
CCCGGCTCCCCGCGGTCGGTGCGCGGCCCTCGCGCGCCCCCTGCCGGTTCCGGCGCTCGGGAGGAGCGGCGGCAGCGCCGGGCACCGGTCCGGGATGCGCGGCGGCGCCGGGGCCCGGCACCGCGTCCGGCTCACTCGGCACATGAGCCCAGCTGTAATCCAGTCCCCAGCGCCGCCGAGGAAGGAGAACGTGTCACAGCGGGCCGCCCCAGCCCCACCCCGGTGTGTCGGAACCGCTCCTTGAGGTGGAGGCTCGAGCTTCCACACAAGCAGGGAAGAGACCTTACCTTCTGCCTCGCCCCTCTTTAACCCCCTCGCTGGAGAAGGAAGACGTTTACTGCCAGAAGGGTGGACTCTTTCCTTTGACTGGTCCCACAGGCCCTGCTCCCAATGCAGTAAGAGAGGAGGATCCCATTTCAGCCACTGGGTCATCTTCAGGATGACTCCATACTTCTCATGATTCCCTTTTTCTGTGCTATTTACTACTCCAAGGGCACCTTATCTGCCTCCCTTTTGGAACTATCAGTCTCCTGAAAGACACCTCTGCTTGCCCACCCTGTGCTCAGAACCCTGTGGGGACAGAACCTCCGTCCCCACACATAGTTTTTTCTGGAGTGTAGGTCACAGCAGCTGTTGTCAGGAACTGAAATGACCTTGCAGGAAGGTACAGACACCCTCCTTGTGTGGTGTGATTTGCCCAAGGCATCCTACCATGCTCTGTCACACCAGTGGCTTGGGGCTCACCTGAGCCTCAGCAGCCCTTGGGAGTCTGTTCCCTCCACCCTGACTCTCCTGCTCACCACCAGCCTTCCTGTAGGCCCAGTGCATCCATGGTGCCTTTGGGTCCTTCCTCTTGCTCTGCACAGCTGGGGAACAGAAATGTCCCGGGCTTTCTGCCCAGCTTGGGGTCCAGGTGCTGGCAGCACCAGGGTTTGAACACTGTGGGGATAGGGGGGCAGCCCAAATAGGTCCTCCCCAGCGACCAATAACCCTGCTCTGGGCCACAAAAACTCTTCTCTACCATCCAAAAAGGTCAGGATGGGCAGTTCACCCTGGTGTAGAGAGGGTTTGTTTGTTGAAAGGTGTGCAGTGAGTGTAGCTTGGGGAAAAGGAATGCGGTGTGACATCACCAACGCAGCATATAACTCCATGTAACAGATGTAACCACCGTGCCCTGGCCCTGCTCACCCCAGCATGAACATTGCACAGCTCAGGCACAGTGCCAAAGCTTCAGCTTATAGCCCCAGGCCAAGGTGGGGCAGCTCAAAGGACTGCAGTCTGCTAGCAAGGCTGGAGAGATGTTGAACCTGCAGCAGTGTGTGCTGAGGCCATGTTCTGGTGACACTGCCATTCCTGGTCTTGGACTGAGGGATGCTGTGGAACGAGGCTGCAGAGGCTGGGGACAATATACAACAAAGTCCTCAAAAACGCTCCATGCTCCCAGGAAGTGGCAGCTCTGCAGACACTCCAGGCTCTGCTCTTCTAGCACATCTTCAGCTCTGTGTTATCCCACCATGGCTACTTGGAGCCCATGGCAAAGGGACTTGCATGGCCCTGCTTACAGTGAAAACATTCCTGGACAATGCTGATGAGCGTGTCCCAGGTGCCCCTATTCAGATGTAAACAGCTGGGTCCTGAACTGAATTTTTCCCTCTTTCTCTCTCATCCGCTTCCTGAACTACAAGACCTAAGCCTGGCCCTTTCCTGAATATGCTTTGGTTCATCTTTAACTAATTCCATCCCCGCACCACTGCCATGGCTGTGTATGCAGACCACTCAAACATGTCACCCCCACACCTTACACTCCTGTCTGCGCCCCCCTGCACTGCAGTGACCGCTGTGGCACCGGCATCCTCCCTCCCCACGGCAGGCAAAGGGACACGCGTGTCCCCATGGACGTGGCAGCAGCCGCGGGCCCGTTCGGCCGCGGGGGGAGCCCAGCCCAGCCCGGCGGCCGCGAGGTGGAGCCGTCCCCCCGCAGCTGCGGCCGCTCCGTGCCGGAGGGGCTCCGGCAGCCGGGAGAGAGGGCATTGGGGCAGCGGGACAAACCGCTCCTGCGGGGGCACTGACAGCCGAGTGTATGTTCAGGATGCTGCGCCTGTCCTCTTGCCATCAGAAGAAGGATGCTGTGCTTGTCACAGGTGGGAGGACGCTGTGTGCGTCCTGCACGCCTTGTGCCACCGCAGTCTCGGGGATGCTCTCGGTGCCTCTCAAGCATGCACAGCTGTCTGCCAGCGGCATCTCTGCTGAGCGGGATTATGTGAATGCAGAGTGAGGGTTTCTCTTGGGAAACATCTCACCTGAATTTTAGGAGCTGTTTTCCAGGGGCCCAAATGCTGTTGACTGGCCTGAAGTCAGAAGCAAAGCTTAACTTGAGCACAAGGGGCTCTTTTAATAAACCTCGTCAGCTACCTCAGCATGTTCACGTACTGAGGACCCCGCTCCCGTGTGCTCTCGTTTCCCCTGTCCAAGCCTTGTGCAGGGGTCGGGAGGAGCCGATGCGAGCCCTGCCTGCTGGCAGGTCCCAGCGCGTCCGCAGCGTTGGCAGAGCAGGCGGGCACCGCAGAACGATGTCGCAATCGGAGCACAGCGTGTGCCTGGCGCTTCAGGGGTGTTCCCAGTGAGACACCAAGGGAGGAGGTCCACAAACCTGCCGGGCAGATGGAGCTGTCCTGTGTGAGCCGGGAGCAGCTTGTTAGGCTGGCTCTGGCATGGCTGGGGTTGAGGTTTGGCTTAGATCTTGTTTGCTCCAAACCAATTCAGTGTTTGGGTAGGTTTGGGTTGGGATTCCAGAGAGCCTCAGCAGCTTGGGCCGTGCCTCTGCTGCTCACTTGGGCACAGCACAGGGGGCTTTGCTTGCCCAAGGGTTAGGGGCCCCAGCCTGCTCCTGGGACCATGAGCTGCAGCACAGGGATACCAGCCCAGGTCTCCCAGGCAGCAGGGCTGTTGCTGCTCAAACTCACTCATGCAGCTCCTGTGGCTCCAGAGCCTACTCAGTTGCAAGCAGCAGCTGCCACTGTGATATAAACAATTCCCTGGTTTTTGAAGCGGTGGTGGGATCGAAGTGCCTGCTTCCTTGTCCTCTTTGGTAGTGATGGCACGTGAACAGGCCCCTAGTGATGTAGGCAAGTCCCAGCCCCAAACTTCCCAGAGTTCCAGAAGTGTTTGGACAATGCTCTCAGCCACATGTTGGGAATGTTGGGGTGTCCTGTGCAAGGCCAGGAGTTGGGCTCAATGTCTAGGGGCCAATTCCAGCTCAGGAGATTCTGTGAATTCCTGTGAGGCAGCAGAAGTGTGAGCATATGGTCAAATGCATGCAGCCACACTTCTCCAGTCCTCCAGACTGTCTGGGGAGGTTGTTCCTCCATTGCCTCTGCTGATGGTCTGGGGTTGAGCTCACAGTGAGAGAGGGGCCCAAGGGGCCCTTGGTGTAGCCATGCCAGAGCAAGCAGGTGGCATGGGCTTTGCTGAATCAACTAAAGACCTTTGTCTGAAGCTGTCCTGAAAATGAGTCTTTCTGCAGGGTGGTGGTGGCACATGGGTGGCAGCCAAATGGTTGGTGAAGAAGGGATATTGAGAGGAAGGGCTGGGACAAAGGGCTGGGAAGGAGGAACCAGGGTGAACAGTGAGAGAAGGAAGGCAGGAAAGGAGAGGTGGGAGGGAGGGAAGAGAAAGAAGCTCAGGAAAACATGGTGTGAAGAGGGAGAGAAGAAAGATGGTTTGGGGGGTTGGGGGGAAGAGAAACACACAGAGAGTTTTGTAACAACTTAAATTCATTCCAGACAATGTCCAAGGAGCCCTGGCAGCACGGGTTGAAACTAACCCTGCCTTTGATTTTATGAGTTCATTATATGTTGTTTGGGACAGTGATTCATGCATCTTGGCCGCTTCACATTTTCCCTTGTGTCACAAATGAAGAGGGGACCACGAGATGGATTCTTTGGGTGGAAAGTAATCCCTCAATTGTTAGGTAGATGTCTCTGTGCCATGCAGAGATCCCAGAAGAGTGGTCTCCTGGGCTGCCCCAGCTCCCTGCACAGCATACACCATCTCTGTGCTTTGTACACCTTTGCTCTCTTAAAGGGAAAGCACTGGGAATGTCTGGGCAGAAGGATGCCCAGTGATGGCCATGTATGTTCTGTGCCTGCCCTTTGCTGCAAAGCCCAAGATGGGCCAGAGGATGGACAACTGGGAGAGCTCAGAGCTGTGTGGGGAGCATATCCAGCCACCAAGTGACCAGTGTCCCAGAGGCCATCTCTGCAGATGGCGAGGGAGGGTGACCACAAGGTCACAGTCACAGCTTGGGGACCATGCTGAGATCATACTGCAGCACTGCTCTGGGTGCTCCTCACCTCCATCCCCACCCCAAGAGCATCACTGCACTTACAGGTTATCTCTGCTCAAAGGTGCAAGATGCTGGATGAACTACAGGAAAAAACATTCAGGAACAGACAGGTTGGTGGCTTCCAGACCATTTTGGTTGGGACCATTTATTTGCAACCCTAATAATAGGCCCTGGTCAGAAAAGTAACAATACCTGCCCAAGACAGCATCAAAGTCATTTCAGGCTTTCCAGAAAGGAAGAAAAAAGCCTCACAGATTTCTAAAACACATTGGTAGAGAAAATACAGGCCTCCAAAACTGGACAGCAAAAGCTCTTTGCTGGCATTTTCTGGTTTTGATTTAATTTTCTGTTTTTGATTTAATGTTTCTCTTCCAAATGAGACAAAGTTCAGAAAATGATTACATTTTTACCAGAAAGGCATTTTCAGTGTGGCCAGTCCTAGCCTGAGCCCTGTGAATGACAGTGCTTCTACACTGGTGAGCTGTGACCAGCCTGCAGAGTTTCTCATGCTGCTGTACCTTACACTGACCAGTGGGAAAGTGCCAAGAAGATCCACACTTATTGGGGCATGGAAACCTCTGGAGAGGCCTGAAGCATCCCGAAAGGAGAGCTGAGACTTCCTTACAAGCTTGCACAAGTGCCAGATGAGTTTTGTGTGGACTCCCAGGTAGAGCCACTACACAGAAACTCATCTGGAGTCTGGCTGTGGTGAAAAGGCCAAGAAGCACTGAAGTGGGGTGGCTGAAAGCTCGGGGGCAGGGGGGGACCAATAGTCCAGCCCTGCAAGCCCCAATCTGCCCTGCTCCAACTCATTCCAGGGACCCAGGTAGCCCAAATTCCCTCCCTCCTTCAGGCCTGGGCTCAGGCACTGCTGTTCCTGTGGGGAGTCTCTTCTGAGGATACAGTGCACTCCTTATTCTGCTGGGATTGCAGGCCAGCATCTTTCCCCAGCACAAGCTTCACTTCAGGAAAATGATGATGGGTTTTTTTTTTTTTTTTTTTTTTGGGGTTTTTTGTTTTTGTTTTTTTTTTTTTTGTTTGTTTTGGTTTTTTATTTATTTTTTTTGTTTGAATGTTGTTGTTTTTAAAGAGAATTCTTAGGAAAAACACTCACTGAGACAGATCAGCTCATTTTCAAAGTTATCCTGAGGCAAAAGGCAGAGGGTGTGGGCTGTGATACACACCCACATCTGTACAATGAGGAAGGCAACAGTGCAAAGCAAAAACAATTGCATGAAAAGCTTTCCAACAACAAAGTTTTCAAACCCGCAGAGCCCAGGCTATTTCTTGTGGTTGGTGGGTAAGAGTTCCCAGATAATAGGGCCTGACAATGGAACAATGGGGGCCGAAAGACGCGGTTCATGATTAGGAGTTATATAACAGTGGCTGGCATTTATTAATAACACTCGTGTTGGGCCTCATTTTCTTAGTTAGCACTTTTCAAGTTCAGAGCACTTTACAACCCCTGGCTATTCCATATTGGATGCTCGCTAAGAGGTGATGTGGAGCAGTAGGAGCAACCTTCATGCCTGCTTCTCTGGCAGACCTTAAAGGGGAGAAAGGAAAATGCCAAGCAATGGACTCTCATCAGCTATTTGCGATCTCTCCTGTACCCCACAGTCATGGGGTGGTGTAAGATCACAAAGGAATATCATTTGGGAAAACAGCTTTCTGGGATGTGCTACTGAACCTTAATGTTTACAAAGTACTCCTTTTCCTGGAGAATGAGAAAAACTGCGACTTTCACTGGGACTCAGCAATAAATTTGGGTGTGATCCCAAATGGGAACCAGCCCAGGAGGGACAGTCCCTCAGCCAGCCTGCAGTGATGGCATCTGCCTTTTGGCACAGTTCTGGGAGCAGGAGAGAGACATCCCACACAGACAACCCCGTACCATGTCCTGGGACGTGCTGGCTGGAACAGTAGGCACGGCTGCTCCTGGAGGGTGCACTCGGGGCAGGCTGGGCCAGGACGGCGGCTCTCTGTGCCTGGCTCTCATGAGACCCTGACGCAGAGCAGTAGTCATCCCACTGGCACAGGGGATGAGCGGTCCAGTCTGAACAGGTTGTCTCCTTCTGGTCTGGCTATTTATTGCTCCTGTGACTGTTGCTCATGGTATGTGCTGACCGCTCAGCCTGCTCAGGAAAAACAAGAGAATTCCCGTCCAAGCTCTGGTGCCAAGCAGTTAGCGACGCTTTTCTTCTGAGGAGGCCTGAGAACCTCTCCTCAGCCCTGGGAGGCAGATGTCTCAAAAGTATCTCAGACCTGGGAAAGTTGTGGTCCAGGATCAGGCTTTGGCCTCAAACACCCAAACAGCTCAGTCCCCAGTCTGCTCCAGAGGCAGAACCTGTGCAGGCAGGAGAAAAACCTGCCGGTGCTCATGGAGGCAAAAGCAAAGGACCTCATGGCCCCACAGCTTTACTCCTAAACAGGAGGCATGGGAGAACTGCAGATTCTCACAGGAGAACACTGCGAGGAGAAGGAGGCAGGGTTTGCACCTACAAAGGATAAGACCTTGTGCCTTTTTCCACTGGTTCTAGAAGTGCATGTGCTCCAGTGAGCAGTCCCGAGGCGTGGAAATTCACACTTCCAGCAGTTCCTCTTATAGAGGGAAAGCAAAGCCAAGGGCAAAGACCCACCCCAGGGACAAGCCTGTGACAAGCCCCAGGAGTCCTGGGGAGGTGCCTGAGCCTGACTGGAGGCACAGAGCTGTGATTCCCAGAGCCCACTGAGCAGTAGCCAAGCTGATGCGTCCTGTAGGAGAAAATCTCTTTTTATGGTAAGATGGAAATCACTCACATCTGTCCAGATATGCCCACCTGCACAGGAGAGGTCTTGAGAAAACAGATACCTTCACCTTGCTTTTTTGTCACCTGGTCTCTCAGAGATGTTGGTAGCACCAGGAGCAATTTTAACACTTGTAAACCATCCTTCCACATGGGAAAAAACCTCCCACACCATCAGTTAATGCTGTCTGGTGGACAGCAGATTGCACTCCAAATGCCAGAAGCACTGATGGTTCGGGGACTCTGCTCACTGGCAAACATCTGCCAGTTGACAGCTTATCAGCTTTTCCTCCTCAAAAGTGTTTGGGGTCTCACCCTGTAGACTGGTCCCTGCACATCTTCCCTGCCTGCATGTCAAGGCTAGGGTAGAGACAGCATGATGCCCGTGGCTCAGCATCCTCTATGGTGCACCCAAGTCCAGCCAGGGCTGCTAGCAGGGGTCACTGGTTACCTGGGGCTGGGCTGCCCTCAGGACTTTGTCTGCATAATGTATTGTGGTGGTGTCAGGGGAAACCAGGGTGTTTCCTGTGCTTTATGTCTCCTCAAGGGTCTGGCTCAGTCTGGGGAAAGCCAGTCCTGGGGCTTCTTCCTGCTCTTCCTGTGTGCCTTCCTGCACAGCTGGGGTGAATGACAACCAGACTGGATCAGGAGGACCCCACACGGCATGACCATGGTCATTCTATGTGACATGGGTACTAAGATGGGAACAGTGCCAAGCCACAGCCCAGGACATCTGGCCCTGATGATCACTGCTGGATTGCCCAGGACAACCCAGCATATGGGATCCAGCTGCCTGTGCCTGACTCCAGGTGAGGTGAGATGAGGTGAGACTGGCTGGATGAGACAAGCAGACAGGGGAGATGATGCGAGTAATTTCAGACCTTTTAAATCAAGACTTAGAAGTGCCCTTTGCTGCTGAGATTGAAATCAGGACCCTCCAAGCTTCAAAGACAGTGAGCATAAAAGGTCAGATTTCTTTACTGTACGTCCCAGGTGAGAGCTATAGCTAGAACTGTCTAACAGCACAGTGTTTCAGGCAGGAAAATCCTTTAGTTGTGTGCCCTGAAGTACTGAACAGAAAAGGCTTAAATATAAATTAGGTTTTTGCAGGGAGAAATACATACTGACCCAGGCAAGCTGATGAGGATTAAAACATTCTCCTCACACTTACTGGGAAAGGATAAGCATTCACCATCTGGCCTGAAAGGAACTTCTGGTTCTTTTTTGGCACCCTAATCTGAATGCACAGTCTGTGGGTTCAAACTGGGTCAAAAGGTTCTGGTGCTGTCTGGGAGAAACCTCTAAAATCCCCATCATGACTTTTTTTCTACAATTTAATTTGTTGGGAAATTGCACAGGCAGAAAAAATAATATGGTTTCAATGTAATTTTGGTCCAAAAAAGTTTCCTGCCAATGCCAAATGCAGTTCCTGAAGCTGTTTCCTTCTGGCATTTGTCTCTGCACACAACTCATGCCTTCCCACCTCCACATGAGGTACATTTAACAGTATGGCACTGCCTTAATAACAGATGTTGCCAAAGCTGGTCTCTCTGCATCCTAGTGGCAACTACTCAATGGCTCGTCTTGAGTGTTTCTCCAGCTGCTCTGCCTTGTTTGAGGTTTTACCCTGTTGGAGATTGGGGTTTTTTTTTGACTTGTCTTTCTGATTATGGCCTGCACCTTGGAGATCAAATTGAAGAGCTTTTAGGAGAGGAGAAGGAACTCCATGTTCTCTGAATCCTTGCTCTGGGGATTCCCTGCCTGTGTTCCAACAGCTCTCAGGGCACAGCAGAGCCATCCTCTCCCCTTGGAGCTCAGAGTCACAGAAGAGGAAAGAAAGAAGCAGGGCAGCCATGACTGGAACTTTAAGTCCATGAGGTTTCTTAGCAGGAATTAGTGCCTTATTTACCAGTGCACTCCTCTATGCCCAGGACTAAGTCCTCACATCCCATGTTTCAGCAGGTTTTCCCAGAGCATATGAACAAGAGCTCTTATTCTCCTGTGTAGGTATCCACAGAGTCACCTCCTGTCTGTGCCACATGGGAGCCAGGTTTGCAGATGGCCTTTCTTAGGCAGATGTGCCACATAGTTGCCAGTACGTTTTGATGAAAAATGGCATAAAAATATAACATTTTGAAGAAGAACAGAGGGACAAAAGCCTGACTGAATTTTCACAATTCTTTTCCTGATTCCCGTCTCTCTACAGTTGGTTGAATGTTTCTAAATTCAGCTATGCTTCAAAAATTTCTGACCAAAAAACATAAGGATGTTTTTAGAAAAATGTTTCTCAATTTTTCCCTTCTGGTTTGGTCATGTGTTTGACTCACTGAGAGGAGACTCCAGTTGGTTTTTCTGACTAGAACCACACTTTAAAGAGAACAGCCATTCCCTTAATTTGGGCTGATAAATCTCGTGGGCACAGATGAAGATAAATCACATTTTGAACCCAGAGTACAAATTCTCAGGGTTTAAACATTTATGTGGTATTTGTTAGGCAATTTGAAGTCTTATTGAAGTAACTGAGCTGGACAACAGGGTTGGACCTGGCCCAGGACAACAACTGTGCACAGAAATTCGGCCTGTATGGAATAGCGATAGAGGGGCCTGAATGAATCCCACTTCACTCAGAACACTCACTGAGGATTATGTCCTTTATTCTATGCAGGACATCTTTGGCTGTGTTTCTTCCATTGCTCCCTTTGGGAGGATGGAGGGATGCTCTGTCAGCCCCCATGGGCAGCCTTTATAGTCCAGGCATGCTAAAACTCCTCATGAAGAACAAATTTGCTTCAGCCCAGAGGAGAATCATGGAAGACTTTGGAGTTCTTATGTCTGTCTGTTGCTGCTGCAGCCCCCAGAGGAAAAACAGTCTCCTGCCACCGTGGGGTGGCCTAAAAGGGACCCCAGGGCCAGCAGTGGCTGCTGCGAAGCTGGAATTTCTGGGAAGCTGCTGCACGTCCAACATGTCCCATCCCACCGGGGCACAAAGCTTCAGCACTGCAAGCTCCGGCGCTGCACAGGACGGCACAGCTCCCTCGGAGGGACGAACCCCTGCCCGGTGCCACCGCAGTGCTTCTCCCCTAAGGCGCTTGGCAGAGGCTCTGTCATGTCCCATGGCCGGATGCTTGAGGTGGTGCATCCCCCGCTTCCTATGGGGGCACCTCCGAGCCCCGCTTTGGGTCCCGGGCCCCTCGGAGCTCCGAGCCCCGCTTTGGGTCCCGGGCCCCTCGGAGCTCCGAGCCCCGCTTTGGGTCCC
>NC_031783.1:651234-652288 GCF_001522545.3 Parus major
ACACCGGGCCAGCGGCACCGGGAGCTCCGGGACACCGGGCCAGCGCCGTGCCGTGTCTGGCCAGTGGTCCCTTCATCAGCCGGCGTTGGCACCCCCAGAGCAGTGTCCTGGAGCAAGCTGAGTGCACTGTTCCCGCTGAGCAGCACGGCCCGGCCCGGTCCAGCAGCCTGGGCAGAGGACACCTCCTGGTACAGTTCAGCACAGGTTCTGTTGGGTACCACGACCTCACAAACACCATCACCACGTTCTTTATTAGTGTCCTTCTTTATCCAGCTTCATGGCTACATGCTGACAGTGCCTTTGCTGGCTCAGAGACGTGTCCAAGAGGACTGCTGGCTGCAGTTCCAGGGTGGGAAGAGGGGAGACAAACGTAGGCTTTCCTAAAATATGGTCAAAGAGCAGAACACCAAGTGCAGCCCAGTGCTTAATCTCAGCTCTAGGATGAAATATGGTCTCTGTCCCAATAAAGTAGATAAACTGAGCCAAGGCTGGAGTTCCAGTCCTTTGTTAGTACCATCTCCTGGAGAGAAAGTGTCTTTTGGCAGCAAATGTGATGGAAACAGACCAGACAATGCTTGAGGACACAGCCAGCCTCAGAGGGGATCTGATGGCTCTTGCACAACCCTTCAAGAAGCTTATGGGCTCAAACACCTGTACATGATCCAGCATTCATGACAAGGAACTTTTTTCTCTGGCACTGTTGTTCCATTTCCCATCCTAGACTCAGAGCTGGCTCTCCAAAGGCTGTCCTGCCATGGCATCCAGGGATGTGGCCTCTATTTCCCTTCTCAGCTTTCCTCTGCTCCACTCTGCCTCCTGCTATCTCCCCAAAGGCTGCCTCCAAAGCATGCAGTGCTGAGGCAGAGGAGCTACAAGGAGCACTGGACATGCTGCTGCTCAGTGGGTGGAATCAGCATCCCGGGAACTCCAGGATCCCTGCTGTGGAACCCCAGCAGCTCTGGCAGCACTGGCTCCAAAGCCCCAGCTTCTTTTAGTGGTATGCAAGACCCCCTGAGAAAATGTCCAAATCTTACCTAAAATGATGGGGGGGGGG
>NC_031783.1:652339-662136 GCF_001522545.3 Parus major
TCTCATTCTCCAGCATGGGGACATCACTGGTTTCCATGGACCATGTTCACAGGTGACAAACCACAGGACATGGCTGATCTAGTCAGGTGGTCTATGAGCAACCATGTCCCATATCTGGATACCCTTCACTCCCAGCTTCCAGATGCAGGAAGGAGTCTTTCCCATCACATGCTCTGTCATATTGCTGGGACCATGGGCTTCTCTGAGGACTCCTCTCCCTTTTTAGGATATCAGTGTGATGCTGGAGAGCAGGGTCTCCTACCATACCCCAGGAGTGGTCCACAGGCCCTTGGTGGTCTGTGTCCCACTCCAGGGTGCCTGGTAGGAAGCCAAGGTTCTTTGGGCAAGTGATTGAGGTTTCTTGGGAAGAATGGTGGGGCCTACAAACAGATGGGCAGAATCAATTCACTGAAATTCACTGATGGGCTTGGACATGACTGCAACAGCCACATCACACATCTGTTTCAGGGTTTGGGTCAGACTCATCCAGACAAAAAAAGTAAAATATGTAGACTGTTTTGCTGTTTGCAAACAGGCCCTGCTCTTTTTTTTTGTGAATGGATTCATTCACCATCCTTCTGAAAGGGCCATTTTAGCCAATGGCCGGTTCGCAAGAGCTGCCTCCCAGCTCCTCATGATTTGCTCTTCGTGGCTGTGTGTCTTTGATTGGGCTCCCGGTGCCACATGATGCTGTCCCGTCTCCTTGCCGGGGTGTCTGACAGTTTTGGGCAGAATACCAAATAGCTAACGCCAAAGAGCAGCCATGTCCCTGGGATGCTGCTGCTGTTAATGTTTGGTTTTAATCACTGAGGGGGAGGGGAGGCTCGTGCATGGCTTTTGCAGATGAGCCAGCAGCCCTTCTGACACCTCTGGAGTGTCAGTGAGTAAAGCCTTACGCTCCCTCATGGAGAGCTTTGCAGCCCCTCAGGGTCCTGCTCTGCCGAGCAGCAGCTGGGCACATGGTTGGGTTTGCTGTGCATGGACACAGCGAAGGAGAACTGCACACGAGTGGAAAGGCACCTTGGGGTATGTTCTGCACAGAGAAAGCAGAACCCCACCCTTTGTACCCAGTAGCCCTGAGGAGGTGGTGAGACGAGCTCACCTCTGCCCACCCTGCAGGACACACCTGTGATCATCACAGCATCACTGAGGCTGGAAAAGACCTCTGAGATCATTGAGCACAGTGCACCCTGGCATTATTAACCTCAGCAGTGTGGCTTGATTTTCATTGTGGTGATGAATGAGGAGCTGGGGGTGCCTGAGGAAGTAGGTCCAGCTCAGCTGGAGCTCGTGACCAGCAGCTGTCACCAGGGAGCTGTCACCAGACACTGGCTTT
The DNA here is from genome assembly GCF_001522545.3 of Parus major. Lineage (NCBI taxonomy): Eukaryota > Metazoa > Chordata > Aves > Passeriformes > Paridae > Parus > Parus major. Next base: position 653,676 of record NC_031783.1, read on the forward strand.
CCCTGATAGCTCCTGGTGGCCATGACAGGCTACGAAGCAGATTGACAACTTTTGCTCATGCTGGAGGGGAAGATGAATGTGATTTTGCATGTTGAGAAAAGGTTTACCCTGGACTTTAATGTTTGAGGAGGGCAATTACTACCTCCAGTCCATTTGTCTGCCTTTCTAGGAATGATGAGTGATGGGCTTAGGTCATCACCTGGGTCTGCATTAGATATCTCAAAAGCTGGCACTGAACATCTGCGAGCTCTGGCCTGGTGAATCTGAGTTACCTTGGCAGAGCTGGAGTGCTGACAGAAACTGCATTCCTGGACACCGGCCTTAGCTGAAAGGACATGAGCTAAATGGGGAGAGGCAGGGCAGAAAATGGGGATGAAATACCTTTTTCCAATGAGACAAAAGAGTTAACCTGATGCTGGTGTCAAAACCAAACTGGGATGTGAAAGAGTAATGGAAAAGTGACTCCATTGCATTGAGTCAAGTGTCAGGAGCCATCCTGAACTCATTCTCTCTCTCAAGAGAAACAGGATAATCCAAATTTGGGGTTCATGTATGGGAAAGCAATTCACCAAGTGATAGAAGGGCCTTGACATGCAGAAGGAAGAGATGGAGACCTCCGCAGACCTGAGAGAGGGGCTCTTTGCTTCAGTCAGCCTTTGTGGGGACTACAAGGAAGAGATCCTGATGTGATCCAGTCAAGGGAGCTGCCCCTGAACAGCATGTGGTGTTAGAGCAGGTGAGCTCTGGCCAGTGCTGCCTTTGCTTTCCCGTCCTTCTAAGGGACATGTGCCTACAGGGCTTGGGACATCCATTGGGTCCCATGGAACTTCCTTCACTGTACTCTGTCTGGCCTGAAGGCAGAAGTGGTTAAAAGGCTGATCCTTCAGATAACCACCTTCTGCTTAAGCGTGGAGACTCAGTGTAGAGAAGGGACACTGCAAAGCGTGGGGCTCACTGTGGCTGCACAGGAACAGCTGGGTGCCCAGGAGTGGGGGTTCACAGCCCTGTCAGTGAGTGCCCGTGGCCATGAATGGCTTTTGACAACGCAATGACAGGCGGGACCCCAGTCAGAGGATGGCACCCACCCTCTAACTCAGGGTTAGAGTGAGCTCCAGGCCTTTTTCCCAGGCCATGACCCCAGAACAGAGTGGGAAAGGCCCGTGTCTTCAGAAGGCGGCACCCACCACATCTCGGGGTTCAGCTGGTTCTGCCTGTTCTGCCCCTTTTCCCCTGCAGCTCATCCCTTAATCACAAGCAGCTTGGGGAGACAATGCAATAACCGCACCAAAGAACCAGGCTTGTTCCCCTTTGTCTTTCTCTCCTTTGAGGCTCAGCAGTTGAGGCGAGCCATCACGCCCACAGCCCGGCCGTCACACGTCCGTCACACGCCGCCTCCCAGGGCAAGCCAAGCTCCTCGGCGTGAGGGCACCGCACATAAGCACCAGGTGAGCGCGGTCCAGCGCTGTGGCACGTTGGCAAGGCAGGGCCAGGTGGGCAGGCACACACCCCTCGGGGCTGCTCTCCGCTCCCCAGCCCTCGCCGAGCACCTTGGCTGTAAGCTCTTGTGCTTTCACCTCCAGACAAGCCATCATCTCGAGCGGGACCACTGAGTTCTCCCCAGAGACGGAAGCAGCCCCCCTCCTCCCTCCAGCACATGGCATGGAGGCTTTTAGGTTGGTTTTTGCTGAGTTCACACAAATCTCGCCTTCCCCTTTCCCAACCCCCCTTCCCCGCGCAACTGAACTCGGCCATTGAGCCCAGCGAATGGTTTATTTCCCAGGTTAGCACAAAGCAGGGGTCTCTGTGTGCCCCTGAACCAGCAGAACAAAACGCACAAAGACGTTAGAGGGCCATTTGTAACCAAATCCCAACACACCAGATACTGTTGGGATTATGTCAGAAATATTTTCCCAGAATGCCTTCCCCCCATGCTCCCTCCTACAGATGTTCAGCCCCCACACCACAGATGTTGTTCCTCTTGCAAAATGAGCTTTCCCCTTTCTCTCTGAAATGCCCCTGATGTTTTGCACATTGTCTTTGCCGAAGTCTCCTTTTCACCCTGCCCTCTGCATCCCCCCCTTCCCCAGTCCCTCACTGACAAATGTGTGGAAAGGCCAGCCTGCCTCCTCAAGCGTGGATGAGGGGATTGCTGGAGGGCTCTGCAGGGATGTGGACTATTGGATGTCACTGTCTTTCCTGCCTCGTCCCCACCATGCCCATCTCAACAACTCTCTCCCTGTTTTAGCTTCAGTCTGTGACCTCCAGGCTCTGCAGACCTGTTTCACGGGACTCACTGGACCTCAGTCCCCTCAGACAATGATGCAGGGATACAAGCCAGACCTCTTGGAGGGTCCTGGTGCCTTCCCATGGGCTTGGCATCATGCTGCTCTCCTGTGCTGCATGCCAAGCTGGAGTGGGGCAGGGTCTCCTTGCTGCTTCACAGCTGCCTTGGGGGAGAACTTCTCACTGGCCAGGGCCTTTGGCAGCAGTTTGTTCCTCAGGGATGCCGGGTACATTTCAGACACCGGTGGGAATGGCCAGACCTTCCCCTTCAGCACAGCAGCCCATGCAGAACACGCAGGGGAATGACCTGGCAGCCCATCAGGGCCGCACTCCAAGCCCTCTGACCAACTGCCAGACCGACAGATCTCCGTCGGTAGCGGGCTCGCACTGCCAGTGCCCTCGGTCTCAGGTGCTGGGCTCCTCCCCAGCCCGGCTGTCGGAGCCTGCCCGTGTGGAGCCATCCTGTTTCTGCCTTGCCCTTGCTCCATGAGCTCCGGTTGGAGTGCAGGGATCGGCCTGGCCCCAGCACAGGAGCTGTGGGCACTCCACACCATCTGCTGCTGACCCCCGCACACACCCAGAGACGCCGCGGGCAGGGATGCCGGACCCAGGGCTCCGTCGTGCAGCATAGCAGGGTGCAGGGCTCATCTCCATCCTTCCCTCCTTTGCTAGTAGCGGCAGCCGAGAAAAAGCATTTGTTCTGACACACGTGGGGCTGCCAAGCTGTGTCAGGCGCTTTGATGGCCGGGGCAGTAACCTCGACTGCTTCCTCTGCCAGCAGGAGAGCCAAATCCAAGAGCCGCAGAGAATGGAACCTCCCAGGGACTTCAGATGACACCTCCAGTCCGGGACATCGCAGCTCTTTTGTGTGTTGTTTGTTCTCTCCGGTCGGTGCTTTTCTCTCTACCCAACAGGTTATACACGCAAAGAAACCCCAGAGCGGGATCCCGGAGGGACAGAAGCCGGTGGAGCTGTCCCGACTTTTGGGGCATCTCATGATTTACACCAGCATGGGCCAGGCAAAGCCCTTTACTCATCACCTGCTCTGAGCAAGAATCCGAGTCTCCATTGGTCTCCCCGGCAGCTGGAGTGCAGCACGAGGTTTTTTCTTCAAAGATAGAGTTTATTGCTAAAAATGTTTTGATCAGTGATAGCTCATATTTACAATGATATGTTTTTAAAGGAATATTCAAGTAAACATTTCCAATAGTTTCTGGCATAATCTCTAGCTTTTTTTTCCCTATACACAAAAGTTAAAAATAAATAAACTGTACACAGAAAATTTCCTTTAACATCTCTACATGACTATATGTATTCCCACACAACAAAACAATTCCACTCTTTCATAGATTTGTACTTTTCTTTAAAATCTCCTTCTTAATTAATTGTTATACACTTTTAAAAAAAACCCTAGAGAGCTTGGCAAATTAGTTCAAACATCAGTGACAAGATCTGGAGTAGACAAAAAAAAATACAGCACAGAGAAACAAACGTTCAGGGATGGTGTGGTTCTTGATTTTCATTTTTTTACACCCCCGCCCCTTTTCTCCTTTTGATAAAAACATCTTTACAAGAAATTTCTGCCCTTCCCTTTGGCAGGGAAGTGCTTGGGTTCTGTGGGGATGGGTTTAAAATGTGGTCCTATGTCTTTAAAATAATAATAATAACAATAATAATTATAATAATAATAAAAAACCAGTTGCAATTTCTCCCCCATTTCCTTTAAAATCTCTCTATTTACATGGCTGGTAGGTTTTTTTTCCTTTTTTTTTTTTTTTCCAGTTTTTTTTTTTTTTTAATTTTCCTTTTGTTAGAAGGCTATATACGTATAAAAATAGACATCTGATTGTAGTGCTTTACTGTGCCTTTGGCCTGCCCTGCAGTTCCTGGGTTTGCTTTTCCCCCTTTTGAATAAAATAACATTAAAATAAGTCCAAGGGAAAAAAAGATTAACAACAAAAAATCAAACAAGAACAAAAAAAAAAAAAACAAAACCCACAAAAAACCCAAAAAAATAACCAAAAAAATAAACCAAAACAAAACCAAAAAACAAGAAGAAAACAAACCAAAACCCCAAAGCGATTCATCTTCTCCCACTTCGCTCTGGGGGGTGGGGGAAAAAAAACCAAAAAAAACCCTAAAAAAACTATCCCAAAAATACCCAACCCCCCCCAAAAAACCCACCCGAAAAACCTTCCTCCCCTAAAGTGATCCGGAGGAGGAGGGCGGCAGTGCAAGGGGCCGGGGAGGCTTAGCAGGAGCACTTGCACTCGGAGATGAGCGGGTACTGCACGGGGATCCAAGTGCAGTACTTCTGACTGGACCAGCCCTGGCAGTGCCAGCGCAGGAAGGTCTTGGTGACCGACTTGACGGGCTTGCAGAACATGCCCTCGGGCAGCGAGCAGGACTTCTCGGCCAGGCAGTTGCCCTCCTTGATGTAGCGCGGCCAGAAGCGCACCCCCAGGTCCTTCCAGGCGTAGAGGACGGGGCAGTGGGTGTGCGCCCACAGCCACTGCAGCACCTTCCGCCGCGCCTTCTTGCCCAGCCGCAGGCGCGGGCCCCGGGGCGGCCCCAGCTCCAGCCGCCGCAGCTCGGCCGGCAGCGCCGCCCGCCCCCGCCCCGCCGCCGCCGCGGCGCCCGAGGCGTTGGCCGGCCCCGGCACGGCCACGGCCATGAAGCCGGGGTCGAAATGGCTGCCCAGCTTCTTTCTCAGCGTCCTCTCGTCCAGGTCCTGCTCCTTGGGGTCGTACTCGGGGTCCGGGTGCTCCACGATGTCCTTGACGGGCAGGTTGTCGCTGGGCGAGGGTCGCAGGCGCAGGAAGGGCTGCCCGCCCGCCGGCAGCCCCAGGCAGAGGCAGAGCAGCAGCGCCCGGATCGCCGTCATGCTCCGGGCGGGCCCCGGCGCTGCTCCCGGTGGCCTCGGCTCCTAGCGCTGCCCGGCGGCGCCCGCCGGCTCCCGGGGGCTCATAAATAGGCAGAGACACCAGTGTCCGGCGGGGCCCGTTACTTTAAATAGCCCGGCCGGGGTTGTGTGACAGCCGCATCTGAGGCTCGCCCCGCGCCCGCGGCCGCTGGCTCCCGGGGCTCCCCGCCGGGCCGGCTCCAGCCGCGGTCGGCAGCGCCGGGGGGTCCGAGCCTCCCCCGCGGGGGAGGGCAGGGCACGGCGGCGGCCGAGCCTTCCTCCTCCTCTGCCGCCGCCGCTCTCGCTCGCTCGCTCCCCCTCAAAATTCACAGCGGACTCGTCTCCATCGCCATGGTGACAGCTGGGCCGAGCCCCACGACAGCTCGTCTAGACGGTGTGACAGGGTTTGGCGTGAGACCGGAGCCCGAGAATAAAACCCTCCTTTATAGCCGGGCGCGCCGGGCGAGGGGGCGGGAGGAGGGTCACGGCGCCGGGGCGCTCGAGCGGCCCCCGCGCGGGCACGGCCGGGGCACGGGGCTCAGGCGGCGGCGGGCGGCGGCGGCAGCGCCCGCGGCCCGGCCGGGTTCCTCCTCATGGCGAGCGGTGGGGGCGGCCCGCGGGCCCCCGGGGCATCCTCGGCGTGATGGGGCTGGGGGGCCGGAGGGTGTCCCCGGCACCGGCGAGGCGGCGCGTCCCTATTTCCTGGCGGCTCCTCGGCGGGGACGGGCAGGGGCGGGCTCGGCCGCCGCTCAGCAGCAGCTCCGGCGACCCATGCCGCTGCCGCTGCTCCGGGGACCCGGTCGTCCCCACCGCGCTCAGCGCATCCAGCCGCGGCTCCGCTCCGTGCCCTGCGCTGCTGGCTCGGCGCGGTGCAGCCCGGCTCAGCTCAGCTCGGCTCGGCTCGGCTCGGCTCAGTGTCGCCGGTGTCACCCGGTGTCCCGCCCGCCGCCGCCGCCCGCCCGCCGCGCTCTGCCGCGCCGCCGCTGCCGCCCAAGTTAAATACGCGCCCGGCTCGCGGCCGCCCCGCCCCCCCGGCACTTTCACTTCGCAGTGAGTGACAGCCGGGTCCTGCCGCCACCCCCGAGCCGCCCACCCCCCTCCGCTCAGCCGGGTCCCACCTGCGGCCCCGGGCTCGCCGGGAGCCGTCATCCCGGCAGCGAGCACGGCACGGGGCTGCAGGGGATGGCCCCGGAGCAGCGGGGCACCGCAGCAGCCTCGGGTCCGGGCACCTCGCCCGCACCCCGGGTAGCGGGACCCTCATTCTGCCTCTGCCTTCCACGGCTGCTTTGCTGCCCCGCGTCTGCTTCTCCACAGGAGCCTGGCCGCCATCAAACCACCTTCCAGCTTTACAAAGAGCTTTAGTAGAATAGGGTACCGTGTCCTTAGAGCCCCTCTGGGACAGCACATCAGGGTGTGACCACTCCAGCATCAGCATCTCGGCACCCTCTGCAAGGGAGCCGGCAACCTTCCAGAAGCATCATGCACTCGAGAGAAAGTGTCCCTGCATCCCTCAGTGCACCATGGTGTGATAACCAGCCAGGTTAAAACACTGGCTCTTCCTTCACCTCCTCAGCTGTGTGGGGCTACATAATTTTTTTGGAGAAAATCTGGACCCGCAGCCTTTGAGGCACAGAGACTGCCAGCCTGGTGTGTGTCAACAGTGCAAACCCCCAAACCCTCCTCACCTCCTTTACCTCCACATTGCTGAGCACTCAGCTCACACTTGAACAATATCCAGAAATTGGACACACAGCTGGTTCCTCCAGGCTGACAGTGTGTAAGAACATTCCTGCCCATGCCAGTCACTCTCTCCCAAAGCCATGAGAAAACCAGTTACCCACTGGAGCCAAGGCAGGGTGCAGACGGACTGAGGTGGATTGTGGGTCCAGTTTCTCATCGCAGTGTGCTTCTGACCTAGCAAAGTGAGGGGCTGCAGTGACAGGTCAGGCCAGAGCATCTCTCTGGCACATGCTGGGGGTTGTACAGATCTGGCTTCACTTACTAGACTAAGTAACAGAGCATCTCCCTCGACTTCTGACACTTCATCATCCCAGAAATGCCAAATGTTTGGTATAGACAGGAAACAAAACCAAATCACACCTAAAATCAAACCCTAAAACAGAGAGGCTGGACATCCAGCCCTGAGTCTGCAGAGTCAGAGCATCTGCTGGACACGGGGAAGACAGAGCTGCTGTGGCAGCGTGGGATCCCAGTGCATTCAGCACTTTACTGTGTGCAGCGGTTTAAATCTATCTAACCTTTCTTCCCTCGCTCTGCATTTCTGCTTTCATGATCCCAGCTTGGTTTGCTGAACTTGGAGCTTTTCTTCACTCATTTGGCTCACACATACTCTGCAATTAGACCCATGGAACTGTACAGTTTCCCAGCTTTTTCAGCATTAGCACTTAACAATTTGTAAAAGAGATGGGTAGTGCTATCCCCTGAGGCTAAATATGGTCCATAAAACGTTCTCATTATCTATTTTCTGACCCTCGTGCACATGCTGTGCTTGAAGTGAAGGCAACCTGAATGTGCAAGATGTGCTCTGCCATCCCTTGCTGCTGGATGGGAAAATGCAGCACTCTCGGCAGTGTCAGGACTAAAGCAAACACAGAAATGAGAAGCAGCTCAGGGCAGAGACACACAAGAGTCAGGAAGGGGGCAATTACTCAGCAAGATGTACTGCTGTTGGCACTGCTGCCTGAGTAAATCCTGGTGGGGTGATTAACATCTGACTGTAATTGTAATAATAAAATCCGACATGTATACAGCATTTTTCATCCTGAAGGATCCCAAAGCACTCAAGTAACTTAACTCCTTCAGCTGTCTCCTGGACTTGATAAACACGTTTCTTAATCATCCCTCCCTGGGCAAAGATGTCTTTGCTCTGGTCACTCTCACCTTGCTTTGACAGGTCCCCCATGGGAGAGGAGAGGCTCTCCAGGGTGGGCTGGAGCAGATTTCCTCTTCTGGAGGCAATAGTCCTGGAAAATGGTGCTTGGCATGCCCCAGGGTTAGCGAGGGGGAAGGTACCAATGTCTGCAGGGAGCTTGGAAGACTGCAGTGGGCTAACTGCCCTGCTCTAGTGCTAGCCACTGTCAATCATTTCACTTGGTCTTCTTCTGAAGTTTCCAAGGGGGTAAGGGGGAATGAAGACAAGCCCCATGGCAGGAAATTTAAGGTTTCATTCTGTCTGCAAGGTCCACCATGAAAGCTAAAGGCTCCTTCTCCCTTCCCTTCCCTTCCCTTCCCTTCCCTTCCCTTCCCTTCCCTTCC
>NC_031783.1:662886-675193 GCF_001522545.3 Parus major
CCCTTCCCTTCCCTTCCCTTCCCTTCCCTTCCCCCGTGCCTGCCTGGACCACGAGGCTGAGCAGTGCTGTGCATTCACGTGCACCTTCCCTCTTACTCTCACTGTGGGCACACAGCCCAGCTCCCAGTCTAGCCCTTAATTAAAGGATTTCAAGTTGGAAAGGATACATATCCCATATAGAAAAGCCTTATCAAAATAATTCTATGTAAGAAGAAAGATGTGATGTTAAAAGCACTTTCTGAAAGGCTAAAATGGTTACCATCTGCTTATTTTTGCTTCTTTTCCTTATGTGGCATCCTTTTGCCAGCTAAAGAAGACCTGAAGATTTTTGTGACAAAGTAAAAGGGCATTTTGAGTTCATGTTTGAAACTCTGTTTTCACTGGAAGGCTGTAAGCAGGTAAACTCCAAGTAGCAGCAAAGCATCAGTGATACTCTCTTTCCAACAAAGTTTTTCATCTGACAGTGTTTTATCCTTTAGATTGTGTTGGACAGCACTAACTGAACTCAAAGCCAGATACAAAGATCCAGAGTGAAACTGTGCTTGTTATGAAGCTGTTCCTATTCTTTCAGCTGTAGGTGGAGAAGCTTCATATCCACACCTGAAACCTTGGAAAAGTCTCTTGCCAAAAGCAGCACAGGAAGCCCACACTTGGGAAGATGAGACTGAGAGGAGAGAATTGAATACAATTGAAGAGAGAGAGGAGAAGAGAAAAAGAGAAGAAGGAAAGAGAAGAGGAAAATAGAAGAAGAGGACACAGCTCCCAGACAAATGTATTTTGTCTCTTTTGGTTGTATTTTTCATGCTGGTTTCTGTGTGCTTAAGTTTTCCAGGATCTCTTTATGCTTGAGAAATAATGGTTATGGGCTGACATGGCAAATATGAGGAAAGGCTTGGGTTTGACAAGACAAAAGCCCTAATTTTCACTTAAAGAACCAAAAAAACCCCCCCAGGATTCACCAGGTTTTCATTAGAGATATGTTTATTTTCCAGTAGAAATACATTACCCTGCTCTCGTCAGTGAGCCTAAAGGAGCAGTTCTCAGTCTGACATGGCAAGTGGCTGGCAGGGCTCCATGGGCAGCCTCAGCACCAGCTCAGGGGCTGGCTGGCTCCTGCTGTCTGCTGGGAGCAGGGCACATTCAGGGCACATTCAGGGCACATTCAGGGCCTGACAGCAGCTGGCTGCTCCCAAACCCTGCTGAAGGTGACAGGGACAGCAAAGGCCACACAGCCACCGGGGCTGGTGATCTTCACAATGTGTCTTTAATTGGCCAAATTCTCCCGGGGAAAAAGTGTCACCATAAGGGTTGGTTGAATGGGACATGGACACACAGAGTGTCCCTCATGTTCATCACAGAGCTACTGAAATTTAATTTATGTAAGTAGTTCAATAATCCCGGTTTTAATGAAGTTACTCACCAGCTCATATGTTTTTCTTCAGGAGAACGGGATGGGGTAGGATATGGAATGGCAGGAAGGTGGCCCCACTCACCTTCTGCTAAAATCTAAGTATTTACATATGTATGCATATGTAATCTATGTCTTGGACCTGCCCTGTTCACCCTCAGCCTTGGGCCACCAGCCCCACAACCCCCCCAGCTACCCAGTGCTGCCCTTCCCCAGAGGGACCAGGAAGGAGCACCTGGCAAAGGCAGCCTCTGAAAGTCAAGCTAACAATGTCCCAGTGGAGCTCTCCAGCCATACCTGGGAGGTCAGCACTCACCCATGTTCAGATGTTCCAAAAAGCTGATGGGAAAAAAAAATTAACCCTGGAGCTCCAAGCTTGAGATTACTTGGAGGTTAGGGGATTAACCCCAATGCTAACCCTCAGAAATACATTTTCTCTATATCAAGTAGGGTGGTTTTGCTATTCTGAGCTTCCTGACATCCTTTCTCGCCCTTTTCATGACATATTTTTCTGTTTTCCAAGCTCCTTGTGACTTTTTTCCTCTTGGCATCATGATTTTGTACCCCATCCCTTTCTGCCTCACCCCCTTCCAGTGGAAGTGTTCAAAAGACATATGGATGTGGCACTTGGGGACATGGTTTAGTGGTGGCCTTGGCAGTACTGGGGTAATTATTTGATTTTGTTATCTTAGGGGACTTTTTTAACCTAAAGGAATCTATGATTCTATCACTTGTGCCCAAACTTATTTCTTGCCATGCACCAGGCCTGGTATCTCCCTGTTTTCTGTGGAGCTGTACCTTCCATTTCCATTCAGCTGCCTTGAGCTGGTCCTTCAGCATTCTCACTGCGATTCCCATCTCTGCACTGGCTGCAGCACCTGCATCTTCCATACCTGATGCCACTCATTTCAATGCCCCATTTCCCTGTTTTCCCTGAGACTTCTAAAATTACACTACCAGTTCCACTTAACAGTCTGCCCAATTCCTGGCCTGATGTTATAAATGCTTTTTAAAAACCTGCCCTATCACCATTACATGGGAATAAATCCAAGGTGGTGGTTTCCTCCCTCCTTTCTTAGAGCCTGGAGTTGTTTACATCCAATTTATTATGGCCTATTAGCCTGGTCAGCTGGGAGAGGTGATGCCCAAGGTGGTGGAGGAGGCTGCTCTGAGCTGGAAGTTTGGTTGCTCTCAACCCATTCCTAGTGATCACAACACTCATCAGCTGCTGGGCTGTATTGGCCAGGCAGTATCTGCACACAGCACAGCACACTGGAAGTTGTTTCCCTGCAGCCATCAGCAGGTTTCCTGTCATTCACACTGTGAATATTCACGTGCATCAGTTGTTGTGGCCCAGTGCTTGTGGGAAGGAGATCTCACCCTCCAACAAGGGAATGTGCAGAAGGAAAGTCCCTGGTGCAGCAGTTTGATCTCCCTGACCCCGGCTCAGCCCCAAGTATCCACCACACATCTTGAGGGCTTGGAAAAAGGTGGGATATCAGGATGGATCCCTCTAAAACTCTGCAGGGTGAGCTCTCTTCTCCCAGGGGACCTGGAGGAACACTGCTCAGTGCAGAGACCAGGAATGATCCCTGGATATCTGCCAACATTAAAAAACAACAACGTGGAGCTCTGAGCTTTCTACCCGCTTGGCATACATCTGTCACCACATGTGCTGACACAGAGCAATGCTGCCACGTCACCTTGTACGTGGCCGTTGCTGTCAACACCAGTTCAGGGCAGAGAAAACTGCTCAGGGCAGCTATTTATTGAAAATGTCCTGAATAAAGGGCTGGACCAAGCCTTGGGGACACAGCCTGCCACTAAAGGTGGCCATGCCGGGGAGCACTCGGGCTCAGGGACTCTAGGGGACATGGCCCAGGGAGAATGTGTGTAAACCAAAGACAAATGACCAGCCCTAGGCCAACCTGGTGGTACCAGCCTTTGAAAAGCTTGTGACCCCTTCCTTTCTGCCTGGACAAGTCTTTTGCCACTCTGGAGTACAAGAAGACCCGGTGGCTGGTGTTGGGAACTCTTGCCAAGCAGATAAACAGGGAATAGAATCACAGAATCATTAAGGCTGGAAAAAACCTCCAAGATCATTGAGTTCAACCATTAACCTGGCACTTCCAGGTCCACTGACAAGCCACAGCCCTGCACAGCACATCCAGCCATTGCCCAACACATCCAGCCATTGCCCAGCACCAATGGGAATCTATAAGGACTCTCTTCCAACAGCAGCTGGACCAAAGACCCAGCTACAGCTCACCCCCAGCCCACTTCCCATCCAAACAGCCAGCCCCCAGCAAATGCTGCTGTGGACACAGCACTTTCTTTCCACTACCTCTTCTCAGCTGTCCTCAGTGCTGGCTGAAGCTGTCCCTCCTGCTGGGCTCTGGCAGGTTAGTCCCAGACTGCCCTCAATTCCTTCCTGACACCACTGCTCCAGGCTCCCTCCTGGGGGCAGGCCCATGTCCCATCACAGGGATCCCACCTCAGCCAGCTTGAGAACGAAGGGGCACCAGCAATGATACTCCCAAGGACACAAGGCTGTGGGATGGAGGGCAGGGCTGTGACTGATGTGTATTGGAGAGACCTCAGGATGCTCCAGCTCAGCTGCCAGCACAGGCAGGATGCACAGGGAGCATCCAGAGGTTCAGTCACCTGCACTCAACCCTACTGCTCGTGTACCATGTAGTGCACTGCTACCCAGGACACCTTGTGCTGAGGTTCCATGGTACCTGGGTGACCTGCCACACTTCATCTGCCTCTGCAACTGCATCTGCTCCCCAGTCTGGCACCCCAAGCACACCCCATCTTCCCCTGGCAAAGGGGATGTGTCTTGGGAATTGCACTGAAGGCAAATGTGCATGGACAGATTTTTTGCATCTTTCTTTTTCCTCTTCAATGTTTTTTTAACTTTTCAGGAATTTTTTATCTTCTTTGACTTTTCTCTTCTTCAAATATTGCCCTGGTGGGTGGCCTCAAGAAGTGCTCCCATAACCATGCTGGGGTTCTGCCTGTGGGACAGCCTTGCCAGCTGACACAGTGGGTGATTTGTGCTCCAGGACACTGTGGGGTCTCAGAGCACCTTGCTCCAAGCTCACACACAGGCATAGCCTTTGCTGGGTCTTTCCTACAGAGCCACTCCAACCTACTCACTAGCCTTGGGAAGGTACATCCCAGAGATTGTCCCAAGGAGATACATCTCCTTCCAACACTGCTCCCCTCCATCATCAATGCATCAGAGGAGGGAAAGGTTAGGAGGGTCTGACAGCTTAAAATACCAGGAGTTAGGGAACCTCAGTGACTTTGAGGAGCTGGGCCCAGTGCCCACTAAATCAGTCTGTGGAGGCCAGAGCAATCCTAGGAGAGTGTTCAGAGGTTAGTACCTCAAATCCTGGTGCCTCTCCTGTACAAGGGACAAAGTTCAGTTCTAGGGTACCTGGGTTTGGTCCCTCCTGTTTCATGTAGCTCCAGGAGGGACATTTGTCACTGCAGTGACATGGGTCCCTGCCCAGAAGAAGCTAATGGAAAGCAGCAGGAGGCATGAGCTGACACAGGATGGAAAACAGGATCTTATGTCAGCATGTGGCCTTGTGCTGTCCATGGGGAGGTCACTTTTCATAAAATCATGGAAGATGCTGAGTGGGAAGAGACCCCCAGGGATCACCAGCTCCTGGCCCTGCACAGACACCCCAACAATCCCACCCTGTGTCCAAACACTCCTGGAGCTCTGGCAGCCTCAGGGCTGTGCCCATTCCCTGGGGACCTTGGGCAGTGCCAGCACCCTCTGAGGGGAGAACCTTTTCCTGATCTCCAGTCCATCTCCCTCTGGTCCATTCCTTCTGCTCCACAATGCTGGCAGGGTTGACTCCACACTAGCAGCAAGAGGGAAAATTCCTTTTATGTTTAAATCCCAGGGAAGTTGGCTGTGCCCCTGAGAATGATTAACACTGAGCCACCTCATCCCTCAACAAAGCCCAACCCAAAGCCAGGAGGGGCAGAGCAGGGCTGCTGGTGTTCAGGGGATTCTCCTCATGGAAGAGATTTCTTTTCACCCATTTCACAGTCTAAGGAGGGAAACTGGTACCAACTAAGAACATCCTCTGCAGCCCAGTGCTGGGGGTCACACAAGTGCTGAACAGCCTCCTATCTTTTGTTTTCTCTCACAGCCTTATTTCCAGACAAGAAACTTGCCTGTTGCACATGGTTCATCTGGAATTTTTTCCTTCAGCCTGAAAATTAAATTTATTTCAGCTACAGGAGACAAGGTTATACATTTGACAAAGGTCATTCTAACTCAAGACACTGAGCACCCAGTTTTCCTGTGTGCAGACTGTAAGTCCTGCTACCTGCTTCAAAATCTGTGGGAATGACAGCTTTCCAGCTTTCCTTGGGCTTTGGTCAAATCCCTGAGGGAGTTTATATTGCACCCATGCAGCCTCCTCTCAGCTGTGTTCTGCCACTCTATTTGTTTTCTCTTGATTCAGCTCCAGCTTTACTTGTTGTCATGGTTTAACCAGCACACTTGTCCGTGAGATGCTGTGGAGATGTAGGGAGATAAACACGGAGCCAGGTGACTCAGGGACGTGGCAAGAAGGGAGCTGGCACAGCCAGGGGGTGGGTGCCAAATCCTCCCTAAATTCCTGTTTGAGAAAGTCTGCCTGTGAATAACAATTCAATGTAATAACGTCATCTCTGACTGGTTCTAGTTGTCCCTTGGAGCCTGAGGAGCCTGGAGAAGAGCAGCTGTTGTGGAGCAGGGGGAATGAGCATCCCAGAGCATGGCCAGAGCAGGCAGAGAGGGCTTGCAGGACCAGCAGCACATCCCAGTGCCCACCAAGTGCTCCTCATCCCAAGATGTCTCCAGACAAGATGGCTTGGATGGGAGCTCCAGCTCTGCGTTCAGGACCTGTTGACATGGCAGTGGTCAGGGCTTGGGCCATGCTTTGGGTGCTGCTGCCTGAGCTGGGCTTCATCGTCCTCCCCTGGGACCCGTGTGGCTCGCAGGGCCAGAACCTGAGAAGGCATTTGCATTTTAGCCCAGATTTTCCCAGTTAATCGGGACCCTTCCGTCTAGTCGCTTGCTTATTTTTTTAAAGCAATGAAAGAGATTTCCCAAATCCAGGCGGCTCTAGGATTACACACAGGCAGAGACACCATCAGTCTCTGTCAGTCATTCGCTCTGGCTGGAAAGTTGGCGGCAAAGGAGTTCAACTGCAGGAGCAGTGGAGCTGAGCCTTGGTGCGTGTGTGGAGCTGCTGCTCTGCCCTGGGACATCTCGCTCCCCCTCAGCCCATGCAAATGGCTGCAAAAGATGCTAATTTCCATCAGAAGCTCCTCAGTCCCTGACATAGTCTTTATCCTGGTGGATATTTCAGAGGGCATCAGCAAAGAAGGAGCAGAGGGAGGGAATAACATGAGAAAGAGCAACATCAGGTTGGGGAGAGCTGTGAAATGTCAGTTTCAATGTGAGAATGGGCTCTTTAGAGCCTTCCTACCCAGAAGACAAATCCCTTCTGTTCATACCACCCTGAATGGGCCCTCCATGGGCTGTGGGGTCTCCCAGGAGAAACAGTGACCTTTTCACAAAACACTGCATCCTCCCTCGCAGATGGGGAGAGCAGGGGTCTCATCTGGGGACAGGCACTGTCAGAGAGAGAGGCTGGTGCCTGCCTGTAGGGTGGCCAGAGGAGGGGAGAAGCTCCAGCACTTGCTGACTCCTGGTGAGCTCCTTGGCAGGCAGCGCTTCCTCTGCACCCCGTTTCAGCAAGCAGTGGGAGTGACAGCCCCTGCACATGGAGCCAAGCCACTGTGGCATGCCATGGGGGTCAGGACATGTGCCATAGGAGAGGGGACACAGGCACAGTTTGCAAAAGGCTGGAAGTGAACTGGAGAGGGACAAATTCACCTACGACTTTGAAACTGGGCTTTCTCTTGGCATCTGCATGGAGTCTCCAGCTCTGCTTCCCCCAGTGGTCAGGAACAGAGGAAACTATTTCCTTAATTTGATCTAAATTCACAACAAGTTGTGATTGCCTGAACCTGTATTCAACAAAAAAAGTGATATAATATTCCTCTAAAAACTTTGATTCAGCACTGTCGAGATTTTCTTACTCCAGCATCTGGCCCCCTACAGGAAATATGTTTTGGAGAGTGGAGGTGAGGAAGGGGTACGAAAGGTGATCCCTTGCAGCGTGTGGCATCTAAGGGCTTGGAAGGCAGGATGATGCAGACAGAGAAGCTGTGGGTTCCTTGCTGGAGAAGAGTGAGGAAGGCAGCACTTGCTGCTGGAGCACAACCCCCTGTGCTGATACACAGCCCAGACCTGAATCTGCTCCAGGTCGCAGCAGGGGGCTGGCAGTTTTCTTCCAGTGAGGAGTCATTTATTGATGTTCTGCACCAAAGGACATTCTTTGTTATTCAAGCCAACTTCAATTAACCAAGTCAAACTTGCAGTCCTGCTTCTCAGTGCCTTCAGACATCCACAGAGCTCATCCCATCCTTTCCTGGTCACCACCAGGGTTCCTGCTGTGTCCTTGACTCCTGCACCAAGCCAGAAGCAATAGTAGCATAAGTAAAAGGCTACATAAACCTGATGCTTGTTCCCATGCCAGGAGCACTGACTGGACCTGGCTAGAGACCGGCCACGCTGCAGCTGGCTGGAGCCAGGCTTTGTAGTTGTGTTGAATGGGACAATCTACTAAAATTATCTTATTCTGTAGCTCATCACTTTGTCTGTCTTGTTTTGTAACCCTTCAGCTTATCTGGAAAGATTTGGACACTGGTTATCCAAGCAATGCTCTTTGAATGTTGGTGTGTCCCCTTGGCTCGTGAGAGACCGCAGTTAGATACACCAGCAGTGGTGTGAAAGAGGGGTGTTTACATCTGTGCTAATCACAGGATCACTTCCAGCCCAGGCTGCCTTGGGTTGGAAGGAACCTTAAAACTCATCTTGTCCCATCCCCCACCATGGACATGGACACCTTCCACTATCCCAGGCTGCTGCAAGCCTGCATCCGACCTGATGAACACTTGCAGGCACGGGGCAGCTGCAGATTCTCTGCTCCTCAGCTATCAACAATCCATCTCATTTGAGCACATGCACTGTGGATGTCCCAAAGCAACCACCTGGACCAGACTGTCAGCAATGGCAGAACAAGCCCTGAGGGTACACATTGCTGCTCTCTTCCAGGCAGCCCCACTCCAGGGAAACACAGCAGCAGATGCTCCAGGTCTTGCTGCTACAGCTCTGCTCAGCCCCAGCCCAGCCCCAGCCCACCTGCCTGTCTTCTTTCTGTGATCCTGCTTTGCCTCAAAGCCTCACACCTGTGTGCACACCCACCGATTCCTTGCCCCAAACTTGCCACCTCCAACTGGTGACACGAGCTGCCCCAGGAACCTCAGTGCCTACAAACTCTTGATTTCACACTCCTAGGCCCCATACAGGTCTCCTAGATCTGCTCCCTGCTGAAGCAGGCTGGCAAGGAGTATGACCCAGCCCAGACCGTCCAAGGCTCTCCATCTGCACTGGGAACAATCATCCTGTTGGCTTTCAACTTGAGGGAAGATTCGTGCCATTCCCAAGTGCTGGCACTGCCCAGGCTCCCCAGGGAATGGGCACAGCCCCGAGGCTGCCAGAGCTCCAGGAGAGTTTGGACACCACTCCCAGGGATGCCCAGGGTGGGATTGTTGGGGTGTCTGTGCGGGGGCAGGGGGAGGACATGGGGATCCCTGTGGGTCCCTTCAGACTTGGGCGATTCTGTGATTCTGTAACTCCTCATGTGTTCCACCAAGGCCAGCCCTGGCTGCCTGCCTCCAAAGACTCCTCCAGCTAATAGGGTGCCATTCACAGGAGTCCCAGCATTTCCATTCCAGTGGAATCAGGAAGCTGGGGTTACAGGGAGACGTTATGAATGAAAGGAGCCAGCACTGGGCTCCACACAGACCAAGGGCATTACCATCCTACGCGACGTGTAATTAAATTGTGAAGCTCATGGCCACAGGATGCTGCGTGGGCTAAAAATACACATAGCTTTGAAATGAGATTAGACAAATTCACCGAGGGCAGGCTCGTGGTGGCTGTTACATGCATACCACTCCTGGCTCAGGAAGTCACTAAGGCATCAATTGCTGGAAAATAGAAGGGTATCACAAGGGCAGATCTCCTGTCTCTATCTGCCTGCAATTTGTCACCATCGCTGCCTGGGACTGAGCTACCTTGGCTGACCCAGCCCACACTGCTGCTCTCCCTGTGCAAATGATGGCAGGGGCAGTTTTGGGGATCCTGGCCTTCTGCCTGGTGCTATCTGTTTGCTCTCCTGCATTGCCTCAGACCTGCCTTGCCCAAACTTCTGAAACCAGGGCTCAAACCCCTCCTGTTGCACACAACCACCCAGGGATGATGATGATGATGATGATGATGATGATGATGATGATGATGATGATGATGATGATGATGCAAGGTGAGCAGTTCCTGGCCTTCTGTGCACTGATAAATTCATAAGCTCATGAACCCTTTGGCCTGGTCCTCTCCTTACACTCTGGGGAGCTCTTGGGATGGATGAGCACCAAGTCAAATCCCTGCCTGCCTCACTGAAACTGAAACTGCTGGGTATGTGCTCTTTCCAAATCCCAGAAACAAAATCTCTGTCTCTCCAGGCATCTTACCAGCAGGCTTGGGGTGCTGCTGCTGCAGAACTGATCCTCGTGCTCTGTCAGTAGCTGGCTGAGACCATATCCCATTCTGGTGGCTCCCAGGGCAGGTGATCCAGATGTGCCATGGGGCTGACAGCAGCCTTCTGGTCTCAGCAGTGGAAAGCCACCTCACAGCACACCATGAGCCCCAGCTCACACCACTGCCCTTCTCCATCCCCACTGGGATCAGTCTTTGCACACCCCAGGGATTTCTCCAGGCTCTCTCATCTCTCTTCTTCCCTGGCACACTGTCCTCTTTCCTACACTTATCTCACAGGTTGTGTCCTGTAGCCTGACCCCTGTGATTGTGCCTGCCTGGTTTAGAAT
Organism: Parus major; assembly: GCF_001522545.3. NCBI lineage: Eukaryota > Metazoa > Chordata > Aves > Passeriformes > Paridae > Parus > Parus major. The sequence goes on from NC_031783.1 coordinate 673,322, forward strand.
GCTGGGCAGGGAGCATGGAAATGCTGGGCTGGCCATGGTGCCATGCAAGTGGACAGGCTGGTGCAGGGATGGGACACAGTGTGCAGCCTCCTTTCCCAGGAGTTTCCTTCATCCTCCCTGGCACAGGCATGAAGGGCTGGATCCTCTGTGGAAAGCCAAAGAATAAAATTCTGATAAAGACTTTGACTTTGGGATTTGTTTTTAGTTTTTGATAGGTCAATGGGAAAAAAAAAGATGAAAAATTAATAAGACACTCTCTTGAAGAATTAGGCCCAATGCTTGGAGCAGCTGAGGAAGAAACTGTGGGGAAAATACTGTTTCTTTATATAAAACAGGAGAGGGGCCATGAACATGCTGAATTTGAATTTGTGTGGGTTATTTTGGAGACATGAAATGTTGTCACCTTAAAGGGAGGGTGGTCAGAAATGTGTGGCTTGAGAGTGTTTGAGAAACATTCAGGACTAAAGAAACTGAGAAAAGACACAAGTGACTGGATGACCTCATGTGCTCACAGGCTTGTGCTCCAGTGCTGTCCTGATGACTCTGCCTGAAAACAGTCAGCCTGAACATGGGGAGGACACAGCAGCTGCATGAAGGTGTTTGAAGAAGAAGGGCTTAGGTGGTGTAAGCACGGGAGCAGCACTGGCATCTTGCAGTGGGTCTGGAGCTGGTTCCCACTGCACAAACCCACCTACATTTCACGTAGGTGCCCAAGTCTTAGGCACTGGGTTGAACACAGCTCAGCACATCAGCTGGCACCTTTCCACCCTATCCCCTGCCCAGGGGCAGCACAGGCAGCCTGGGCTTTGGGAAACCTGGAGGGAAGCAGGAGCCTGGCAGCTGGAGCAGCCAGTGACCATGACAGAGAGTGAGAGCAGAAGATGCACAGCCATTCCTGGGTTCCTGGCTCTTCTCTTTGGAGCAAGGCTCACCAACATTATTTTGAGGTTGTAGAGGTAAATCTGCAGCACCCAAGGGACAAGAGAGCAGATGAGTAAGAAAGCAGGTGCTGGGATGGGAGCAGGGCCGTGCAGATACACCCATGGCTCAGGGACATCTCAGTCTCTGGATGCTGCTGGGAGAGGTGAGGATTACAGGGGCTTTGGTTGCATTATCAGACCAGATGGAGGTCAGGAAAAGTGGCTAACACTTTTTGTACTTTTGCTTTTTCCCTTTCACTCTTTAGATGCTCACTTTTTATTTTTCCCTTTTCGAAGGAACTTTTCATTAACTTCTTAAAAACCTAAATTTTCTGTCCACTCACCTCCTCCACAAACATTTCTACGACTCTGCTCACCCCTCTTCTGCCTCATCTCCATCCTGCCTGTTCCCATTCCAGGCTTTCCCCCCCTCCCTCCTCCCTCACCCGCTCCGGGCCCTGCGTACCCGCCCCTGCCCACTTCCCAGGCCCGGAGGTACAAATGATTAGATTTTCAGCCCAATTAAGGCAGGCTGTCTTCTGGCTGGGACAGAAAAGGTTGGCTCTGGAAGGTGGGAAACAAGCTTTGACAGGTCCTGGCGTCCCCAGCGCCCTCCGATGGCTCTGCCCGCTGGGCCCTTTTGTGCTGCTCCAGGAGCGGGCCCAGGGCTCGGCTGGGGGCCGGGGGTCTCCTCTGCCCCTCCTCTTCCCCAGCCCAGCAAAAAGAATAGCTAATTAAGAGGTCTAAACGCAGGCAAAGCTAATTCCCTATTCAGAGCTCCGAGGGGCAGTGGGAAGGGAGGGGAAGGCGGCAGGCGGTGAGCTGGGGAGCGTGGCAGCATCTTCTGCAAGGGCGAGGAGCCGGGGCAGGGTTAACCCTCTCCTCCCTGCCCCCGGGGGGATGAGCCGGGGCAGGGTTAACCCTCTCCTCCCTGCCCCCGGGGGGATGAGCC
>NC_031783.1:675233-681835 GCF_001522545.3 Parus major
CCGGGGCAGGGTTAACCCTCTCCTCCCTGCCCCCGGGGGGATGAGCCGGGGCAGGGTTAACCCTCTCCTCCCTGCCCCCGGGGGGATGAGCCGGGCCAGACCCATCGAACCACGTCCCCCTGGTCCCAAGCAGCAGGGATGCCCAGCCACGAGTGCTGCCACTGCTGCCCCTACCCAGGCTTGGCTCCATCCCAGACAGGCTCTGTGAGAGGATCTGCCACAGCTTTTCCATCCCTGTTTCCCTTCCCTACCACACACGGGCGGTATCAAAGGCCTCGCTGGTGTCCAGCAGCACCGAGTTCCTCCTGTGCCTCCCTGGACAGCTGCTCTGCCCCTGTCCCAGTGCTGTGTCTGTGAACCCCCTGCTACCTGTTACGGTCCAAGCCTTGAGCCATAAGCCACCTCCCAAGGCAGCTGGGGACAGGCCTGAGGAGCTCAGCCAGCTGCTTGTGGCTGGATCCTGGAATGCAGGGTTCAGCCCCGAGGGATACTGCAATAGCCTGGGGAGGCTGCTCCTCACCCTGCCCAGCACAGCGGGCTCTGAGCAGGGCACGAAGCCTTTCCCTGCTCCTCACAGCCTGGCCTGAGCTTGGCATGAGACCTCTTACCTGGAGGTGAAGGGTTGGAGATTCCCTGGAAGAGGAGCCAAGAATTTCGGCCAGTCCAAAGGGATGCTACTGGGATTTAATTTGATTTGGATAAAAAGGAACCATGTCCACCCAGGTGACATCAAGGTGCATCAGGTGAAATGCAGCACTCCTGAGCACCTGTGCAGGGAATTCCATGAATGTTCCTGCAGGCAGGATACATGCACAAACCATCCTGTCTCTCCAAAGCCAACTTCCCACCCAGCCCCAAGGCTGGATTGTTGAGCCATGACCCAGGCACTGCACTAGGTAAAGCTGGGCACTGCTCCTGGGTCCTCATGCAGAGGCATGGGGTATGGAGAGGAGGAAAATTTCTTATAATGCTTAAAAAACTCTTCCAGAAGTCTCTCCCTTTGGGTTTCTTGTGGGAGCTGAGCTTCCTGGAGACTCAGGTCTTCATTGCACTAAGAGTGTCCCCAAGGTGAGAGAGGAAACAGCAGGTAGTGATGTCTGCCTGCAGTGCCAGCCTCCTTCCCTCCCTGCAGTTCCTGGAGGGTTCACATACTCTGGGCATGAACATGTCTGGGTTCACATTTGAGTGAGGACATCCTCATTCCAGGTACCCCTGTCCTCGGGTGCCTGACCTCCCACTCCAGAGGCTGGATGCTCATCTTTGCTCATCAACTTTGCTCTGTCCAGGAAAGAGCAATTCATGCCAAGAAGCTGGTTACATATTCCCAAACTCCACCCACTTTTTCCATCTCTGCCATGCACGGCACACTCAGAAGCCCCAGTTCTCCTTGGGGCTGCAGGGCCACAAGGCTCTGTGCAGTGGGGGATGCTGCTCCTGTGGCAGGACGGAGGGCTGCCCATGGAACTGCTTCTTCCCAGGTACTGCCTGGAGCCAGCCACTGTGGACAGGCTCCTCTGTGTCCCCACTGCTGCAGGACACTGATGCCACCTGCATTGGATTGAGTCCTGTGGGTGATGGCAGGTGATGAATGGGCAGCCCCAGTCCATCCCAGAGGTTTCCTGTGGAGGGATGGGGGTATCCAACAAAAATGAGCCTCCCAGCATGAATCACTGCCCTGTTGGGAGTGATGAACAGTGCCAGACAGCAATCCAAAAACATTTTGCTGCCAGAGAGCTGGGAACATTCAGGCTGAACTGTGGTTAGGAGGAGACTGGAATCTCCAGAGCTTCTCAGCCCTGCAATGAAGGGCTTCCCATCTTCCCAGCCCTGGGTCTCCAGAGGACCTGGAAGCAGTCACAGGCTGGTGCAAAGAGCATAAAGATTTGTTCCTAGTGATCTTCACCATCCTAAGACATGGTGGGAACAGGACTCTGCTGTGAGCAGCAGGCATGGCTCTAGCAGCTGTTTCCATCACAAGCCTCCTTGTGCTTCCCAGCACCCTAAGGCTGCTGCAGACTTTGCTTCCTGCTCTAGGAAGGGTTTCCCCCATGAGTTTCCAGTAGATTCCTGGGGTATTCTATTTAAAAAAGCTCAACATGGTCTTGCCCTGCCTTCAAGTGAAGCACAGATTGCAATTTCACTTTTCCTTTCTGAAAAAAGTCCTTGTTCCTGGAAGCGTCCAAGGCCAGGTTGGACAGGGCTTGGAGCAACCTGGGATAGTGGAAGGTGTCCCTGCCCATGGCAGGGGGTTGGAAAGAAATGGTCTCTAAGGTCCTTCCAGCAAAAACCATTCCAGGACTCTGTGACTCTCAGCCATGAGCTGGGGAATGTGGAGGTCTCACAGCACCATCCATCTCAGTTTCCTGAACCATGGGTTGCATTCACTGGCACCACCCAAGACAATGCCCACACTGGACCACATACCCCACACACTCACCAGTGGTAAATCTCCTTCAGCTAACGGGTTGAGACAGAGAGAGGGTTGTGGGGGGAAACATAGGTCTCCTCCTCTCTATTTTTCATTAAAACTGAATTATTTTCTTTAGAAGAAGCTGGAGGGAATGCATCAAGAAAAACCTGTGTGTTTCCATGTGGTTTTAAAATGTCATATCTTTCAAAGGGATTTCATGGAAAATATCACCAGCCTCCATACTGTGGAGAGTTGGGGGAGATGGTTCTGGGTGATGTTACATCTTGAAATCTTTGGGTGACTTGACCTAAAGCAGGGAGAGGAATCTAGAGAGGAAGCAGAAACACCAACCAACATCTCCAGCCCAACTCTCCCCAGTCCAACCTGGGTGTCCAGATGGCCAAGGCGAGCTGGGTACTCCCATCTCTGGCAAAGGGTGCATCTGCCTTAGGGGATTGTGTGAGCTGGGGCAGTGGGAGGGGATGCTCAGGGCCCCTCAGGAGAACCAGCCCTCTTCCTGCTCAGGCTCTGTGGTGTGGCCATTTCCTTGGTCTGGGCCCCAATTAAAAGAGCCAAATGGAAATTGCCAGAGAGAAAGAGTGAAAGAAACAACATTTCCTGCCTGAGGAGATTAACTCTCCAAATTACATGTGAACAGAGGGGGAGGCGAGAGGGGAAAAGGAAACCCAGTTTCCACCCCAATAAAAGCCAGTTCATTTAATAAAGGAGGAGCAAGGAGGGGGAAGGTGGCTGAAAGAAAATGAGGCTGGGGGGTGTGGAATTAGCCTTGTCAAACAAGGGGCTTTGCTGTCCCAGAACTACTCCTTTATTGTTCCAATTTTTCATGCTTACTTAGCTCTCAATGCCACACAAGACAACAGCTCATTATTGGGGGGGGGACAGGACGGGATGGACATGGCTGTGGCGGTACTGAGAAATGGAAGGAAAATAAATTTTTTTTAAAAAAGGAGTCCTTTCCCTGGAGCTTCAACTTCTCCCCCCTGCATGGAGCTGCAGACATTGTGGCTGGGAGGAGCAGGGCATCGCCAAGATGGGAAAAAGGGTTTTCCACAACCTTTGGCACCAGCACTGGGACAGAAGCAGCTGACCCTGAAATGCCATTTTATGGCCTGGTGAGGGGGAAGGAGGGGTGACTGAGGGTTACTCCCAGATCTCCTTGATACTTCTGAAGCCTGTCCCAGTGGCTGCTGAGGGAAGAGGGGCTGAAACAGGGCTGGGGCAGGCAGGACCGTGGGGACAAAGCCCCCTCTGCCCGATGGCCAGGCTGCTGAGTGCTTGCAGATCAGCCAGCCAAGTGTATCTGTGGCATCACTGTCTACTAAACAACATCTGCTCTGACTCTGGAAAGTGACTTCCAGCCTCCTCCCTGGGCTCCTTGTTTGTTTTCTCCCGAGGATTTTCCTGATCAGATTGGCTTGGCTTACAAAGCCAAACTCACACCAGAAAGGCTATCAGGATGTTTGTGGGAAGGGAGGTTATGCTGCATATTAGTGATGCTGCCTTATAAAGCCCTGTTTGCACAGGCTCATCACTCCCAAAAAAATGCTCCCTTTTAGGATCAGATGAAGGGACAGCTCTAAGAGGCAGCACTGTGCAGCTGATGCTTCCCTCTGAGCCACCTCCCATCCCCCCAGGAGATCAGCACTGGGGACAGGGCAAGCTGGAGGGTCTGCAGGGGACTGGGGGACATAGCAGCACAGATCAGGGAGAAGAGCAGTTGTGACCAGGCTGGATGGTTTTCTGTGGTCCTTGGTAGAAACCCAGTAAATAAAAGTGCAGACTGACCTTTCAGATAACAACCATTTGGAGATGTCAGCCCCCAGAGATGACAGACACAGGGAGTCAGTTAGGGACACTCCTGGCCCATGAGGAGCACTGACAGCTCCAGCCAGGACTTTGGTGGATGGAGGGATTACATTTGATTTTCAAATGTTTTTTGATATTTACTTGCTATCCACAGTTTAATCCATCATGGGATGCCCAAGTGCTCCTAGACTGAAGCTGTTCATTAGCACTGAGACCCAGCTGTGCTGTTGTCCCCAGTAAAACTTGTGGAAGGTTTACACAGATGAAGATGTTGGACTTGGAGATAACTTGTACCCATATTCACATGCTACAGGTTGAGTTACCATTTCTAAGTGGAAGATGGCCAACCCTTCCAAAGCAGAAGCCTCTGCAAATGGATGTTCTGCAAGAGTGGAGACAAAATATTCCCCCATTCTCCCCAGTCTGGTTGAGTTTTCCAGTTACTGAATGCAGCTCCCATTTAGGAAGCTGGAAGTCCATTGGGGTCTGTTCTGGAGGCAGGAGAAGTGAGAGCTCCTTCAGGACACCTTTAAGCTTCAGGGCATTTCCCCTTCACCAGGCACAGTCTGGTCAGGTACACAGTGCCACCAGCGAAAGATAAGACATGGAGGGGGCAACTTGCTTTTGGTGCCTGGGCAACCTTTGTAGCCCAAGAAGCTCCTGATGCACTGGACTCAAATCCACTCTAGGTATGGCAGAGGGTGCACCCAAGCTGCAGACACCCCTGTGACAAGGGCTGGTGCTGGCTTCCTGCTCCAGACTGAGCCTTGCTCTCACAGCACTGTGATATGGATGCTGGAAACTTCTCAACTATTCAGAAACAGCTCCTTTTCTTCAAAAATTTGAGGCATGCCTCATTTAGAGAGCTGCATTCCATCCCTCCCACCATGGCAGTGGTAACATGTGACAGCTTGGACTGCAAGCCTGGGGAATGCCCACCTGAGGGGGATTATAGCCCTGCTGTCACTGCTCTTCTGAAAGTGTCCCAGGTCTCCTTATGCTTGGGAAACCTATCCCATTGCCCTCCCAAACCTCTGCAGCTGCAAAACCTTTTGTTTGAGACAGGAGATGAATTTTTTGAAACTGGACAATGAATGCCACAGTGCCATGTGCTGGAGTACCCTGGTGGCCTTTTGCATTGATCCCTGAGCCTGCCTGGCTTGTGGCAGCAGCTCTGGGCAGGATGACAGTCCATGGGATAGATGATAAACTGTTAATCATCTTCCACTGAGCTGGGGTTTTACCTGGCAGAGATTGGTTTGGCCTCTCTCAGCTGCCTGCAGCAAGGCACAGCAGTGATGGGGCAGGCTGGGCCTCTCTCAGCCCTTACACCCAGCGCAGGACAAGGGTTTTTGTGGGCAGCAGCAGTGTCACTGTGTTCCCCCTGCCTGTCCTGCCTGCAGCCTTCACAGCCTGTGAGGATGTCCCAGTTCCTGGAGAACACCACTGGGCTGATGCTTGGCCATTCCCAGCAGCAGGTGCTCTGTGGGACCAAAGCTCAACCCCTTATCAGATGCTTTTCAAGGCAGGATGGACAGACAGCAGGAATCTAAAGCCAGGCTGACACCTTGCATCACTGCTCAAAACCTTGCAGGATGGTAATCCCAGCCTCTCCATGAAAAACTGCTTCTGTGAGAATTTTCCCATCCCTGCTCAAGTGTGAGCTCCAGAGATGCACATCCATCCGGGGCACAGTTTAGGTTTGTGCCCATCTTCCTTGGGGACTGGCACCTTCTTTTCTTCTCCCCTCTCTTGTCTGCACTCTTCTCCCTCGTGTCTGCCTTCAAACAGTAAGGAACAAATTCCAGGGATTTTGCCTGGGGGCCCACAGAGTGGGGATGCGAGCTGGTCTCCATCTGACTGCGACCGAGTCTCTCCCCCTCACTGGAAATTGAAAGCAGAAGCCGTGGAGCTGTGACAAAAATCTGCATTACGTTATGGCAACTGGATTTCTTTTTTTTTTTTTAAAGATTTTATAATACATCGTTTTGAAACTCTGCCAGTGATCATCATCAAAGCGAGAGGAGCGCCTTGGAAAGAACAATGGTGGCAGAGGGAGGGGAGCAGGGTGCCTGGGTATTGATGTGTAATCCTTTTTAAAGCCAGTTCTAGAGACAGCATGGAAGATTTTTTTATTTTTTTTTTTTGTATTTTCCTGAAGTGCAGATACAATTTAGTCTGGTAAGGGCAGACAGCAATGCCAGAGCTCTAGATTAAAGTGCTGGATTGCATTAGGACTGTGGAGCAGCCCCCCCGCCCCACTACCTCTGGCCCCAGGAGGGCAGGGAGACAGAAAATACAGAAATATCCAAAGAGGAGAGGAGACTCGAGGAGAGGAGACTCGAGGAGAGGAGAGGAGAGGAGA
>NC_031783.1:682444-731434 GCF_001522545.3 Parus major
GGAGAGGAGAGGAGAGGAGAGGAGAGGAGAGGAGAGGAGAGGAGAGGAGACTTCTGCTGGAAGGGCCAGGGCTCTGGATCCTGCTGGGAATCACAACCCAGACACATCATCACTTCATAGGGCAGCAGCTTGTGTTCTGCCAGCACAATCTCTTGGGCTCTGCCAGTGCCACTGGCCACCCATCTGCCCCTCCATCAAAGCCCAGCCAAGCTGGGGAAGACTCCCATGGCCCCAGTACTTTGACATCAGCTTCTTAGCCTGTGTGCCACCCTCTCTGATCAAGCAGTCATTCCACTACCCTCATTTCCCTTGCTACAAGGCCTCCTTGAAGCCAAGCAAAACAAGGGACTTCTCCCAGTCCCTGCCTGCTAAATTCCTCCTGCTGCACAGAATGAGGGAAATGACACAGCACAGCACATGTGCTGTGACAGCAAATGCTGAGAAAACCCTAATGGCTAAGAGACAGCATGCCAGGGGTGTTCAGGTGCACCCCAGAGCCTGAGCTCACTTATGTTCTTCTGGCTTGAAAAAAAGGAAAGGCAAATCCCCAGAAATCAGCCATATAGAGTAATTTTCTCACAGAAGCCATATCAGAAGCACCTATCACTCAGTACAAACTCATGAGGATAAAGCTCATTCTTTTGGCATCTTCACAACATCATATTACCAGGCATGCCAGTCACCCAGGTGTTGGGACCTCATGAGAGATTGCTGACCAGGTGGGAATAGCCCACAGTGCCATGGGGCCATTTTGCATCACCTCCAGCTGCTCTGGAATCTAGTGACCTACAAAGCCCTGGCCCCACTCATGCTGACCCAGACATACTCATTCAGGCTGCCAGGCCTGGCTCATGCTTGACCTGTTCCAGGCTGGATCTTCAGAGGCTATTCCTTGCTGCTGCCATGGTAAATCAGGTTGGAAGTTCTCCTCTGTGCCTTTACAAGCAGGGTCCAGCCCTAAGGCATCTCACTCGGGTTCTCATGTTCCTTTCACTAAAGCAGAAGCCCTGTTTCCTTTGTGGTAGGACAGAAGAAATGTTTCCTTCCTCTAAGTGACTTACAAAAAGTCCCTGTCCCGAGTGAGCCCAGTGCCAAGCAGGATGCTCAGCTAAGCCCCACAGACCCATATCTGGGAGCAGACCTCATCCCATGCCTGCCAGGATGGAGCAGAGCTGAGGGAGGCAGGCAAAGGGCTGAAGCAAGTCCAGGACAATGGTTCAAACCTTCTGAGACTCTCAGGCCAAGCCTTCAGAAGATGACAAATCACCTGGGCTCACTGCTGGTCTGTGCCCACAGAATGCGAGTAAGGCCACCAATGTGAAATAGTGTTCACACAGCCCACTCTTTCCAGGATGTGAGATTGTCATCTAAGCACACTCTGGCGATAAATCTTAGAGTCATGGCATTGTTAAGGCTGGAGAAGCCCTCTGGGATCATTGAGTCCAACGATTTCCCCAGCACTGCCAAGGCCACCACTTACCTATATCCCCAAGTGTCACATCTACACAGCTTTTAAATGCCTTCAGGGATGGTTACTCCACCACTGCCCTGGGCAGCTGTGCCAGTGTCTGACCACCCTTTCCATGGAGAAATTTCCCCAGTATACAATCTAACCCTCCCCTGGCACAGCTTGAGGCTGTTTCATCTTATGTCGTCCCTTTTCCCTGGGAGCAGAGCCCGACTCCCCCCGGCTGTCCCCTCCTGTCAGGGAGTTGTGCAGAGCCAGAAGGGCCCCCTGAGCCTCCTTTTCTCCAGGCTGAGCCCCTTTCCCAGCTCCCTCAGCTGCTCCACATCAGACTTGTTCTCCAGACCTTTCCCCAGCTCTGTTCCCTTCCCTGGACAATGCACATTAAGCCTGGGTCATCTCCTCCACGCTACACGTGCAGCAGCCTCTCCAGAGCCACATTCAGGTGCTGTCTCTTTTCCTTGCCAGATCACCTAACAGCAATTGCTCAATTCCTTCACACCATAGAGAATTGCACTGGCCATCAGAAACTGTAAATCTTTAATCTCCAGCCCACCTCGTTAGAAGTGTCCGATGGCAGCAGCTTGGTGCTTCCCGGCTGAGGAGATAGCCTGCCAGCTAACGATGGGCTGATAATTAAGTCCAGTTCTTTCCTAGATCAGCTTCCCTTCCAGTTAATCCCAACAGCAAATAATGCTGATTGACTTTGCCTTGGTCTGTAAATGCAGGACTGCTCTGTTCCAAGAGCTCCCTGCTGTCCTCTAACAAGGGGTCCCACTGCACCCTGGGGTCAGCCTGGGTAGGGAGTAGGTGCAAAATGCCTCAGTGAGGTGCAAGCTCAGCTGGGGTTGGGCCACCCCTCAGAAGATGGTGGGTGGGGGAGCAGCCCCAGATCACCATGTGGGTGTGAGTTGAGTGTTTTGGGGTAGTCCAGGAAGGCAGATCCAGGGTGGAAGATCAGAGAGCCCCCAGCCTGTGTCCTGCTCTCCAAGGGACAGCCTGGGTTTGTTGAGGCACTCACTGTTGGGAGAGACTGACCAGAGGAGCAATTCAGCTCCTGCCACGCTGCCAGTGCCTTCAGCACTAGACACCACTCAGCTGTGGAGGCAGGAGAGGCAAGAGATGAAGGGTGATGAAGCCCTGTCCCTGAGTAATTTATCTTCCCAATATTCTTCCTTCTGCCAGGCAGGGATGCCCAGTGCCTCGAAGAGGTGGTGGATGGCACACACCAAGGTCTCCCCAGCACAACACAAGGTGCAGATGTGCTGCCTGGCAGAGCCCTATCACTGCTCAGCATGGACATCCCATCACTGTTTCCACCACATGTCAGGCAGACCATGGCACTGAGAACCTATGGCCATGGGGCTGTATGGCCAGGGAGCACAGAGGGTATGGGCACCTGGCCAGAATTTGCCTGTCCTTCTCCTGGACCTACTTCTTGCATGGCTGTGCAAGCAAACTGCTTCAGCAAGGGGTTAAAAACCCGCTCTGGTCTGAGTCACTGCAAAATGGGCACATTTTCTGAAGCCCTCCTTGGGATGCTTGCCCGCATGGCAAGCCTTGCTAGATCCCCTGTTGGGATGACATGGAAGTATTTCTGGCTTCCTACTTCTAGTGGGAGTCTGAATGGCCCTGCCTACTTTGAGCAGTTGCCTGCCCTTGGCATGAGTTTCTGAGAAAGACCATGGGGTGGAAGTGTGAAGAGCTGTCCTTAGCTCAGCCCTGATGGCTTTGGTCACTATCATTAAGCCCATCATTATGGTGAGAGCTTTATGTGTTCATGGCTTATCATCAAGGGGAATTTTGACCCAAAGACAGCCAAAGCCTGACCCCAGTGAAGATGCCATGACAAGTCAGGTGGGGGAAATGAGGAAAGGCACCAGAAGAAGTAACAGGTCTTTAAGGATGGTCCCAGATAACCATGGCGAGAACAGGAACCCCTTTGCATTTGTGATTTCAAACCACTGTCCTTTTCATTTTTTCATCCATCTCTTTATGTGCATCCATGTTAACAACAGAACCCTGGGCTCTTGCCCACAGCAGATCCCAGCCCCGCTGTCTTGTTCCTTGCTTTGGGTGGATGAGGACAGTATCCTGAGACACTGTGTGTGCTCTGTCCCCATTATGCACAGCACAGCCCCACAGCCAGCAGGGCCTTGGTGAGTATGAGGAGGCATTTGGCTCTGCCCTGTTAGTGGGGCCCTTCACCACCCAGCGTCTTCTGGAAGCAGACAGCACCAATCACTTGTCCCTGGCTCCAACCTTGGTCACAAATGTTCTCATGGAGACACCTTCCACATTTGTAACAGACAGGGTGGGGACAAGAGATGTGCTATGCTAAGCCCCAGGGTCAAACACAGGGGGGATCCCTGGTTGCCTTGAAAGTTTGTCCCTGTCCTTGGGGTTGTGGAGCACAGGAGAGGAGTGCTGTGACATTGTAGGAGGGTTCCTGGCACCAGCTCCCTGCTGCTAGCTGCACCTGGGTGGCAGCCTGCAGGGGTACCAGTAAACCCAGCTCCATCCCCTCCTCACTCTCTTTGCCTAGAATTAGGACTGGTTGGTATCACTGGGTGCTCTGCGCTCAGGGGGATGGTCCCTGCCCCAACACCTTCCAGGGGGAACCCAGGCACTGCACAGGGTGTTGATGTCTGTTCAGCTGGGGGATGATGGGCCCATCCTGGCCAGCTGCTCCTTGTGAGCTGTCAGTGGGCAACAGCCAAGGAAAGGACCAGACATTAAAAATCCACTTTGCCTGTGCCTTGCCGGTGCCTCGCCGGGCCGTGGCTGTCACCAAGGTGTGGGAGGCATCGTGTCTGTGTCCTCTCCTCCTGCCTGTGGGGCAGAGGCTTCTTGGTGCCATCCAGTCTCGGGATCCAGCCTTCTCTCTCCCAGTCTGGGAAGGTGCCCGTGAGCCGTGTATGAGATCCGAGCAGGACGACCACCTCCTCCCGTCTGCCCTCGGACAACTCGGAGGCTCCCGTGGCTCTGGGACGGCTCCCAGCCCCAGTTGCCTCGGGTCCTCCTTCTCGGCTGGTGCTGCGATGGAGGGTGCCGGGGAGGGGTCGAGCACACACCCCCACACCCCTACACACCCCTCTCCAAAGGGATCGGGCTCTCTTTAATGAAAAGCAACAGATGGGTATAGATGGCAAGTGCGGGTTTGCAGGGCGGGGGCGTTTTATGATGTCTTTAAACACTGTGAGCATGTCTGTCTCTCACTCGTGTCCCTTCTGCTGTGCAGTGGGGACGCCTCTCCCCAGGCCGGTGCCTTGGGAAGAGCCCTCTGGGCAGCGGGGCAGCTGAGGGAGATGAAAGCATGCCTGCGAGCCCCAGCTCCCACCTCCTAGGAGACGGACATCGCCTCCCAGCCCGGGGACAATGGCGGGGCCGGGTCCCCCCGCGTCGTCTCTAGGTGATGTCACATCGATCAGAGCAGCCGTGCTGAGGGGAGGGGAACAAACACGCTCCCACACAAAGGAGCTCGCTTTGAAGTCCCGCGGAGGAGCGTGCCTGCGCCTCCGGCCTGCCCGAACCTCCCAGCCTCGGGCCAGGCCGTGCGGCAGGGCCGGACACCGGAGCCCCCGAGCTGTGCTCTGGGGCTGCAGAGGGATGGAGGCTTTAGTTCTGTGCTCTCACACAGCTCGGTTCACAGCTGAGCTCTGGAGCTTCTTTGCCGGGGCCTGTGAGAGCCAAGCCGGCCTTTCCGCGGCCTGAGGAATGCTGAAGGACCCTCAGCATGAGCACACCAGCCGTGCTGGGTTTGGGGAGCTGCTCTGGCCTGGCAGACAGGGATTCACCCTAACACCCAAAAACAGGGCTATGCTTTTAGGCACAATTAACCACTGTTGGGTTCTGCGACTTTCTTTTGTGATGAACCAGTTTTCTCCACAACTGGTAGGCCTGGGAGATTATCCAGTGAAAACAGAAATGGTGTCTGCATCACAGAATTGCAGGATCACAGACTGACAGAACGGGCCACGTTGGAAGGGCCCACAGTGGCTCATCTGGTCCCACCGCCCTGCTCAAGCAGGGTCATCCCAGAGCACATGACACAGGATTGTGTCCAAATGGTTCTGGGATATCTCCAGTGAGGGAGAGTCCATCCCCTCTCTGGGTAACCTGTTCCTCATGTTCAGGTGAAACTTCCTGTGCAACAGTTTCTGCCTTTGCAGCTGATGCCACTGCTGGGCCCCCAGGGCAGAGCCTGGTTCCTGTTCAGAGCCCTCCCTGCAGACAGGGACAGACAGGGACAGACAGGGACAGACAGGGACAGACAGGGACAGACAGGGACAGACAGGGACAGACAGGGACAGACAGGGACAGACAGGGATGAGGGCTCCTCAAGGCTGTGTCTCCTCTTGAGGCTGAACCGTTCCAGCTCCTCCAGCCTTTCTTTGTAAGAGCATCACATGGCTCCAGGAGCTGGGGATTTGGTGGGAAAGCATCATTATGGGTGCTGCCTGTGCTGACTACTGCCATAACCAAGCCTGGTGTATGACCATGCTCCAGCAACTTGTGAAGAATATGGGAATGTTAAAATGCTATGGACTATATGTATCAGTGGCTGGCTTTGCCACCAGATTTTCTCCCTGGCTGTGCAGAGCTGTGGTTCCCACCCACAAAAAGAACATGAAGCACCCATCACGCTGTACCACATCTGCCTTGCTCTCACTTCAAGCCAACATTGCTGCACTGGTGGCATTACTGGAGTCACCAGGATCCTTCCAGCTGGCTACTGCAAGAGGAAAAACACATTAAGTCTACGTAGGGCAGCTTGGGTCAGACCTCTTGGAGCCCCAAAGCAGTGAGATGAGCTGTGGTGCCTCAGAAAGCTGAGCAAAGAGCAGTGAGGAACTGCTCATGCCTTCAAGAAGAGCACATGGGGCAGGAGCAGTGACTGCAGGCTGGACAAGCTCTCATGCATCGAGAGCTCTGTCCCCAGCACAGTCCAGTGCTGCTGGGATGGACAGCATTTCCTATTGACTTCAGAACTCATCTCAGAGGCTGCACTTTCTTCTCAGAAAATAACTCACTGATTGGTATCATTTTCACTAATTTTACACACCCACTAAATGCGATAGTGCCAACCACCCTGGTTTCCAGTCTCCACCCAGAGCATAACTTCTGGCCTTAGTCACATCACAGCTGAACAAAGCAAAAGAAACTGTTGGCTCCGATTTTTAAAAAGTGACTAATTGTTTTCAGCATCTTCTTTTTAATTAAAAAATTAAGGATCAATCAAAAACACACAAGAAGAATTCAATTTTTAGAGAGAGCAGCACACTTTCCCTCTGGAAAAATGAGACAGCAGGCAGCTAAAAATAGTGTTCTCCTGAACTTTGAAAATCTGTGCCCACTTGTGTTAGTTTTCTTCCACTCCTGCCACACGCAAAGCCATCAAAACCTTTTCCTGGGCTCCTCTGTTTGGGCAGCAGTTTAATCACAGAGCCCAGGAGCAGAGTGTGCCGGCAGCTGCTGGGAGAGCCCTGCTGACCATCAGCCTCTCTGCAAACCTGGCTGCACAGTTTGTTTGCAGTGTGAAACACCCATGAAAGTAGCAGCAGTATTTAAAAATAAGGATGTTTCTTCATCTTCTGAAGAAAGTCCTGGCCCATCCTGTGTTGCAGAGAGATGCTTGCAGCCCCTCAGGAGCCAGGCAATGCAACAGCTCCTGCAGTGGGGAGGGTGATGTTCATGCCAGGACCCTCTCCTGGCTGTGCCAAGCTAGCACCAGACTCACTGTCACCTGACAACATCCCTGCTCTTCCAAACCACTCTGGACAAAGGACATACCTCGGCATCAGCTGGGCTGAGCATGCCTTGGGAACACAGGTTTGGTGGTGCCCATGGCTTGCCTATGCTGCCATCCTTGCTGATGGAGACAGGAGGGTGCAGCACTTGGGAATGCAGCTCTGTCTGCACTCACAGTGTTGGCAGATGTGCCCACATGGCACAACACACTTTTCATTGGTAGAGCATCTTCCAGAGCATCTCCACCTTTAAAAGAACCCCCTTGGAAGCCCAACCTGGAATTCTTTGCAGACAACTAAATGGACAGTCCCATCTTTTGTGTGTTGGATCTGTTGCCTCACATCTGGAGGAGACAAGACACCAAATACAAGAACCAAACCATCCAAAGGAAAACACCAACACCGCTATGCACACTTGTGGCCAGAGAGGGAGGGAAAAGACATGAAAGAACAATCAAACATTTAAGCAAAAGTTCTAGGGCATCTGGGGAAAAGGAAGAAGGTAAAACCTTCAAGTACCCTCACATCTTTTTCCTGCCAGAGCTTCTTTGCTCCTGGTAGAGCTTCTCTCTGATAACAACACAGAGCATAATTGCCCCTATACCCTGGCAAACACCCACTGGCAGAAACCCCCTGGGTTTCATTTTCCACCCAGCAGGTACATTGCTTTGGCATCTTGCATGTCAGACATTCTTCAGGCAACACGGTGAAAACACACCCAGCTCACAAATGGGGGATGTTTTGGGGCTGCAGTAAACACCAGTGCTACTCCCTTTTGGGGACTTCTCCTCCCCTCTCCATAACCCAGACTGCACCACAAAGCAGCAGATGCTGGTGCTGCTGCAATTTATTTTAATTCCAACCCCTCCATTTTTTTTTTTAATTTTTTTTTTTAGGGGTTTGTGTTTTTTTTTTTTTTTTTTGCGTGTGTCTGGGTAAATTTAGTTCCCATAAAAGTGAAGGACTGTCAACACCAGTTTTGGAGCCAACCATACTGTCGGCAGCTGTTGTGCGGGCTGTGCACACAAAGCCTCTGAGTGCACCTCGGGCTGTCCCCACCAACCCCCACACAGCCCTTCAGCAGCTCCAGCTCATGACCCCTCAGCTCTGTCCCCTGGTCCAGAACCCCTCAGCTTGGATCACACAGCCTCTGCCTCCTCTCCTTCCAGCCACCCCATCCCTTCTGCCTGGCTAGATCCCTCCTGATCCCCACGCATCCCCACAGCCAGGCTGCTCCTCCCAAGCTCCCTGTCCTCTCCCACTTCCCACAACCTTCCAAGGCAACAGTCAGCCAGAGATACAATCTGTTTGGCCAAGGGAGTGCTCCAAGGGCAGCTGGGGAGAGACAGGACATGGGACTGCTGAGGGAGCTCTCCTTGTACAGGGATCTCACCAAGGGAGCTGCACATGGCCCAGATGGGATGGCTGTGTTGGAGGGTCCTGCAGCACTCTCCATTCCCACTCCTCAGCCCTAATCCTCCCCTGTGCATCCCTTGGCTCCCTCTGGGCACCAGAGGAAGCTCAGTGGGGTTTTACTCCCATCTGGATCTCTGCCATTGTGGGGTTCCTATGTGCAGTCTTCTGCAGGCAGGGGCAGCAGCCCTTTGACAACTGCTCTTCCACCAGCAAAATTCAAGTATTTTCCTGGAGTTTCCTGTGAAAGAGTGTCTGGAGACATTTAGGAGGATCATGTCCTCTGCACAGTGGGACCAACCCGGACTGTCACCACCTGACACCTCAGAGTACAGAGCAGCAGCTCTTGGGCTTGGGGTCACGGAACTTCTGCTCCCCAAGTAGTACCACCTCCAGAGTCCCATGGAAGCAAATTGCTTGTTATTCAGATGCTGAGGGACTCCATCCCCAGTGTGGGCAATCCAAGGGGGATTTAAGGGCTGAGATCCTCTCTCCACTTCCCCACAGCTCCAGGATGATAAGGGGGTCTGTTCTTGTCCCCTGAATCATGAGCTGGCTATTCAAAGCCTGAGGGAACAAACACTTTGTTTTCACACTGCTGTTCAAATAGAGAAATTTGAAATTGATGCTGGATGTGTTTTGCATGTTGATAGACCTTTGCTGGTTCCTCCCTGCTCCTCCTGTCTTGTGCAGGACACCCCTCAGCACAGCACTGCTGGCATTGCCCACACAATCCTGCTGCATCCCCCTGCCCCTGGGGTACCAGTTCCTCTGCCTGCACCTTGGCCTTGCTTACCCATGACATCACAACATCTCATCCCTCCTGTGCAGCTGCTGGCACTATCTGGGTGTCCTGATCTTGGCTGGAGTTAAACCACAACACCAGGGCTGCAGGCCCTGAAGAAGATTCTGCACGGGCCTGGATATCTGGGCTTCCTCCATGCATGGAAACCCAGTTGTCCAAGGATAGGGATCCTTGATGGGGGCTCTTCTACAGATGGCAGACTCCCAGTAGAGTTGAAATTTCTTGGGGTATGGCCAGAGGGACTCAGAGACCCCAGTGAGCAGAACAACCCTTGCTTGTGGACTTGTACCAGCAAGCACTGAGCATCCGATCCTGCTCTGCACCCCACATCTCTTCTCAAGCTCCTAAACACATCTGACAGGAGGGCCCAAAGTCTGTCTCAGGGTCTGCTGTGTGGTTGAGGAGGCCACAAGAGGAGCACCCAGGCTGGAGCAGGTCCCTGGCACCGCAGGAGGTTTGTCCTTCCAGCGCACTGCGGTCCCACAAGGACATGATCTGCTGGCTCCAGTTCCTCTGAGCTGCTCACAGGCTGTCCCAGCCAAGGACTCATCCTGCTCCTGATCTGCCAACTGCTCAGCCAGCCAGGCTGAGCTCCATCACCCTCTCGTGCTCTGCTGCAGGGGCTGGAGCTTTCTCCATCCACCCATGCCTCCTGAAGGCTCCCCATGATTTTGGCTGTGACAGCAGCTCCCTCCATCCCTCTTCTCAGGGAACAAGGGGTGATTCAGAAGCCAAGGGGCAGCCTGGGGAGTATGGCAAGGTGCTATGCTTGCCAGGGACCAGCACAACTTTACCTTGATTGGAGGAGACAGCTAGGAAGTGGTAACACTTTGGTATTGGATTGATTTCTCCTGGAAGGAAGGAAGTGTCCTCACACAGAAAAAATGCAGAAATAACAGGGTGAGGGTAGGTGGTTTTTTAGTTGGGTTTTTTTTGTTGTTTTGGTTTGAGTTTGTTTGTTGTTTGGGTTTTTTGTTTGTTTTTGTTTTTGTTTTGTTTGGTTTAGTTTTTTGGTTTTTTTTTTTTAAAGTAACTATTCTGTTTTTTTCCAGCCATCTGTGCCATTTGCAGCTGATGGGAGGGGGGACAATGTTGGATGGGGGCAATCATTTGGGTTTGGGACTAGTACTGCATTTACAGTGTACAAAAGAAGAGAGGACATCTGTCTCCAGTGGAGTATTGTGCACAGATCCAGGATTTTAGCTTTGTGCTCATGTCCACTGCTATCATTACAATGCACAAAGCAGAGATGGTGATGCACAACGCTGTATTCCCTCCTTGCTGTCTTCCTTGTCTGCACCTACCATGTCTCCCATTGCCCATAGTCCTGCTATTCCCAAATCTTTGAGTGCTTTCCAGCCTCCTCCAGCCTTCTCCCATCCCTTTTCCTGCCCATGGATACTTCGGGGAAGTTGCAGACAGGAGCCAAAGGCTTAGTCCTTCCCACCTTTCCAAAGCTAGCCATGGAGAACACCTTCCTGGGCCAAATGAGGGTTTCCAAGCCTGATCCAGGGACAGTCCTCAAAGGCTAGACTCATTCCTCCTCCAGATAAAATGTGATCACAGCCAACATCCTGCCAAGAGTTAGATGTATGTGATGCTGCAGCTCACCTCTTTGGTGTGCCTGGTCCCTGGCTGTGCACCCTGATGGCAGCAAAAGGGTATTTTTGTCACAGCTCTGTGTCAAACATGCCAGGCTTGTCTGCAGAACAGGATCTGGGTGCTCTGCTGGTGTTCCCACAGGGATGACTCAAGTTGAAGCAGAGCAGCAGAGCCACTGGCTTGGGAATGGCTGCTGGGAGCATCCCTGGGGAGCTTTTGGAGGGCAGGAAGCTGCTCCTGCCAAGGCTCAGCCCTGCCAGGAAGATGGAAACAGTGTACTGAGCCTTCGCTCAGGATGTCCTTGGGCACAGTTCTGTCACTCGGACGATGATGGGCCCTCGTTAGCCCTGTCACACACCAGGGATCCCTGGCTAGGTCTGACTGTTTGCCAAGAGCTTTTCAACTAAAGATTTAGCCTGACTCCAGCTTTCACTTTCAGCATGTCCCTCCCCTGCCTTTCCAGGTCATTTCCTATGGAGCCATTGCCCATGCAGTATTTCCAGTCCCACTAAAAGAGGTCATTTGAATTGTTAGTGAATATTCTAATGAAGAGAGATGCTGCTCTGTTGGCTTGAGTGAGACAGGACGTGTTTGTGTGCAATGTGTGCAACGTGTGAGGGCTTTGATAAAAAAGTGACCTGGGGAATTTGGTTCTGTTGGAGAGGTCCCAGGTGCCCTGCTCCTGTCTTTGACTTTGGAGGCTGGAAAGGAGAGGGGCAGGTGAAAGATGAACCAGAGGAGAGAAAAGAGGGAGTTGAAGGAGAAGAGCAGCCCATGTTAATTTTATTATCTATATATAAATGTGAAGGTTTGCACGTGCCAGCTGGAGGTTTGCATGCCAGATTTGTGGCCAGGAGGAGAAGCAGTGATGACAGGGCAGAGAGGGCTACCAGTGGTCAGGAGGACCTGCTCTGTGAGCAGGGAAGTGAGCACGTGTCCCACTGCTCCGTACGAGCTGCTCAGGCAATTAATCTCCCTTGCCTCGGGACCCTGGAGCAGAGAAACAGCAGACTGGTGGCTGTGTCCTGTGATTTATAATACATCTGATAGTTCTAGCCCATTAATAAAACATGCAGTTGGCCATGAAAGGCACATCTGCGCATTTTAAAGACTATAATAATGGATAAAGCTCTGACACATGGATTTCTGTAAGAAAACTAGCACTGTAAATAGCATTCCAAAATTATGTATTCCATCAAATTCAATGGGACAGTTATTGTATGCTAATTAAATACTACTGAACTATTTGACATTTGGATGGTAAATAGAGACACAAGTTTAGAAATGCACAATCCCTCAGAACACCCACAGACTCCCAAGATTTTACTGTCATTCTCAGCCTGCAATCCGTTCTGACAATGGAGTCACAGCTCAAGTGACCTGTCTGTAAGGAGCTCTGGCACATGGGGGCATGGTTTAGTGGTGGACTTGGCAGTGCTGGGTTGAGGGTTGGACTTGATGATCTTAGAGGGCTTTTCCCATCTCAACACTTCTATGATTCTCTGAGCACAGATGTAATTCTCTGTCCAGGTGGGTAATGATGGTGAACAAAGATTACTTGTCCTGTCTCCTGGAATGAGACCAGGACAGAGGAAAACCTGCTTCACTGCTGCTCTTTCTCTCTGGAAAGAAGAGCTCCACATGCTCCTCACTGATGACTTTTCCCTCTTCCTGATAAGATTTCCTGATCACACTGCTTTCTGAGACTTCTTTCACTTTAATTCACCTGGGTCTCTTGGATGTATGTCTTGGACCCTCCATGCAGTGCAGACCCATTTCCATGTGGGTAACAAACAAGCAGAGGTATGAGAAAGGGATGACTTCACAGGACTGTCAGATGTTTGCAATGGAAAGAGAAGCTGGGTAACAGAAACAGGTCTTGTGCCAGCTCTAAACTGACCTGCTCCAGGCTTGAGGTGTTTCCTGGCAGGGATGGAGAAGCTGGGAGGGAGGGGAGGAGGTTTCCAGGAGTGATGCCACGCTCCATGATCCCACAAGATATCCTTGTCCAAAATCCTGGGCTGTGGCACATCACCTCTCACCCGCCTCCTGCTGATGGGGCTTCCTCCCCTTCCTCCTCCCCATCCCTTTCCAGAAACAGCCAGACCAGAAGCTGATGAAGCAGAAATAGACAGACAGAGAGACATACAAATTTTCTCTGATGCCTCAAATTATAGCCCAATACATGAGATCTGAACAAGATCTCGTTTCACCCAGTCCCTTGGTCTGGGAGCTTTTGCATTACCCAGGACTGCCAAGCTCTGCACCAGAGCTGGGTATTGATAAAGCCTGTGGACACTTTCAAGTCTGCTAAAAAGATGTTCCAAGGTGACAGATCTTAAGCAACACACAGAGCTGAGTGTTGCTCTGCTCTCCACACCCTTCACTGCTGCAGGGGAAAAGCAGCCACTATCAGTGATAGCTGGATCCAATTTATTAGGCGCTTCGAGGAGACATTCATCAGGCAGGGAGATAAATAATCTTCAGATGGAACAATTAAATTTAATTGCCTGAAGATTATTTGTCTCCTTCCCTGATGATTGTCTCTGCTGAGCGCCTTATAAATTGGATCCAGCTATCAGCAATATTAAAGGCGCTTCCCCTCAGAACTGGCCCAGCTGCCCAGACCAAAACATTGGGCTCAGAATGAACTTTCACTGTTACAGACTGTCACTGTTATCGAAACTGATGCTGCCTCAAGACTCATGGGTGTTTTTTTCTTGCAGTTAGACAGGGCTGTGCTCAAAGTGTCTGGGTTTTCTGGTCCCTGGTGGTGCATCTTGAACTCAGCAGAACTGCTCCAGCTCTGATGGCCCTGTGGCAGTGATGTCCTGCTTGGCAAAGACTCCAGGAGGGATGTGGTGGGCCCCAAGGTAGATCCTGAAAGGTTTGACTGTGCTGGACTTTGTTGTGGCTGCAAAAATGAGGAACTGAAGTTGTGGGCTCTGTAGCACACTATGGAGAAGCGATGGCATTTTGTGCTGGCCATGAGAGAAATGGTGACAGAGCCACATCTCAGCCTGAAGAGACCTTCCAGATGTGTGGGCTCACTAATGCCTGCCCCAGCCAGTCTGCCAGCTTGAGGGCTAGCACACCGCAGGTACATGGCTTTTCCATGCAAAGACAGAGCCAGGGTAGCCACCTTATTCCTGTTACTCCAGGACAGGACCAAAACTGGAACCTCTCCAACAATCCAGGAGCCATCAATTCCCTCCTCTGTATACGTCTGAAGTCTGGAAAATATCTTAAATATGGGAGAGGAAAGGGAGGGGTTTGATTCTCAGCTGGTGTAAATCAACACAGCTCCATTGACGTTGTTGGACGATTACTGAGACTTATGTCCTCTGACCCCAAAAATTTCTAGGGAGGGAGGTAATGACTGCAGAGCATTCCAGTGTTGCAAGAGATCTTCCCCCAGGCTGGCTTCAGAGAGGCTGTAACTCCAGGGGCTGGGAAGCACAGGGATACGTGTCTGGGTGAAAGAAAGGGAGAAGGAAAGCCCCAAGGTACCCAGCTGAGTTGCAGACGGAAGGCAGGCTGGAATCCAGAGAGGCTGGGCTGTAGGGATATACATCATGGGGACATCTCATCCTCCTGTACCTTTCCAAGTGTGGATGGCTCTAGATATGAACACCATGGTGTTCTCAGCTCCTTCTGGGCAGTGGTGGAGTCTAATGCTTCTGGTTCAGCCCCACTGGTGCCCACCCTGTGCCCAGGGTACCCTGGAGCAGTCAGTGGCTCACTCCACCTCGTCCACCCTGCCTGCCTTGGGAAAGATTTGGACTTTTGGCAATAGCCAAGAGCCACGGTAACACACCCTCTGCTCCAACACTGCCAATCCTGTGACAGATGAGCTGTGTCCGGGTGTCCCAGAGCAAGAGGCAGCATTTGGAGGTGCAGGCCAGGCGCCAGCGCTGTGCTCCTTCCTGCGAGCAGTGCCGAAAAGACCCTGGAATCAACATGTTTACTGACAGACTCCTGTGCTGCTGGCCTGCTTTTCTAAGGAAATGAAGCTTGTGCAATCACATTGTCTGGGGGTGTCTGTTCCTAATAACTTCTCAATTCAGCAGCCAATTCCAATCCAATTTGTTGGATGGGGAGAGGTCTCAGAATACTGTATCCTGCCCAGTCTCCCTGCAGTGTGCTGGGTGGCAAAATGGGGTGCAGGAAAGTTGGACCAGGTGAGGAATAGGAGCCCCTTCTACACAAGTCATGGAGAAGAGCAGCAGGGTCACATTTGATGGCCAGTAGGTAGCCCCAGCCCTGTTGGGAGGAGGGCCTCTCCAGCTGTGGCCAGATCTGGATGCACACCATCAGCTGAGAGAAAACGCGTGTCCAGGAGGATGGAGCTCCAGCTCCTTTGCACGTGCCCAGGCAGAGAGGATGGAGTCTGCACAAGCCATGGCTGCCAGAACACGTGGGGCTGAGCTCTGAACAGCCTCCAGCTCCCCAAAGTCCTCAACTGCAAGGCAAGGGCTCCCACTGAGCAGAAGTCCCCCTTCTGCTGGGGATGGACATTTCCAGTCCTGGCCCCTGGCCATGCAGAGCAGGACCTGCGGCTGCTGGGCGTTGTGCTGTGTCTTGCTGCAGTCTGGACAGGATCTGGACAGCAGTGTCTTGTTTCTCCTTTGGATGCTGGTTTAATTTGCTGAAGGCGTTCAATGGCCCACACGGTCTCCCCAGTTCAGCCCTGCCAGTAACATGAGCTTAACAGAGAGGAGTATTTTTTAAGCGCCTATACAAACATGATTTGTTTTGTAATAACTCTTCTTCTGTTCTGTTTTGAAGGGGATGATGGCTCTGGGATCTGAGGAGCTCCGAGACAGCTCAGAGCAGCTCAAATTCCTCCCCACGTGCTTTCAATTAGCATCTTCATTAAACACCCGTTCAAAGCCACTTCCAGCCAGAGCATGACAGTGCAACAGAGCTTGGCTTCATGAAGTCACCCAGAATCAACGGCAAATCAAAAAGGGCTTGGTTTGTCCTGTACTAGTCCACATGCAAGTGGGAGATAGCTGCCAGCTGAGGGAGTGAGTGTCACTACTCAGCTCCTCATCCCCATCCAGACCCAAAAACAGCACCCAAGCCATGGGGGGGAACTGCTGCCTCTGCACTTGCTGAGAGAGGAATTGGGTGCAGTGGCAAATCACCTCCCCTGGCCTGGAAGCCATCCCAAGCCATCCTGGCAGCCATTCCCAGGCCAAACCCCTGGTCCTACCAGTGCCAAGGGCAACTGTCCAGTTGACTTGGTTGAGACTTGACCTTCAGTTAACCCAGCAAAGCAGGAAGGTTGGGAAAGCCATCTGGAAGGAAACACCACTACAAAATTGTCCAGACTGGTGTTTCTTAGAGACTCTCCATTTTATGTTCTCCTTCTAATTTACTTAAACTGTGGGCATCCAGGAATCCCAGCCCTTGGCAGTGTACAAGCTGCCTGTCCCCATCACCACAAACAGCCTCGTGTCCTCAGGGGTGACCAGAAGGGACCACAGCCTTTTGCTAGCAGGACTCCATCTCTGCTTGCACTGCAGTAATGGCACCAGCTGGCTTTGAGCCAGCCAATCCCACACTCGGTACAAATATTTGTATTTCAGCCTGGGGCAAAAATGTATGTTTCCATTTTCAGTCAAAACAATGAAACCTGGGGTTGAAATCCCTTTGAGAGCGTGGATGCACTGATAATCCATGCTGAGTGCTCAGCCTATACTCCTGACCCCACCACAGGCTCTTCCCCTTTGTCAGACATAAGAAATCTGAACCCCCTAGTGAAACCTGGCAGCACTGGCTCCCACCATGCAGGCAGCCCATTCACCTCTCTCTTCCCATCCTTCTTCCTGGTCAGGGTGTACTGGGCACCACCACCTCACCGTGGTTTCTCACTCAGTGCTTGCAGCAGCCAGGGTGGCAGGACCAGGCAGCTCCTGCAAGATGATAAATTTGGAATGGCCAGGGGCTGTCTGCCAGCCTGGGAGTAGGATCCACAGTCATGTTTTACAGGGATAACAGTGAGACTCAGGGATAGTCTTCCTCCCTTGGCTCTGTGCCTAAACAAATATGGTATTTGGGGCTTAAAGATACCATAAAATCATGGAACCACAGATTGGTTGGGTTTGGAAGGGACCTTAAAGCTCATTTTGTTCCACCCCCCTGCCATGGGCTGGGACACCTCCCCCTATCCCAGGTTGCTCCAAGCCTTGTCCAATCCAGCCTTGGGCACTTCCAGGGATCCAGGGACAGCCTCAGCTTCTTTGGCACCCTGTGCCAGGGCCTCCCCACAGATCCAGATAAATGGATCTAGAATTAGCAGTTCACTTCCCACATCTTTTAAGATAAATTTAGCAGACTTTGACACCTGGTTCCAGTAGGATGGTGACATTGCAGGGCAAACCTTTTTGAGAGTGACAATCCAGCATGGGCATCATGTCTGCCATGCTCTTGTACGGAAACCTCCATCTGTGACCTACTGAGCTTTGCATCAGTGGATGGCACCAGACCAGGTTTGTTCTTAATACAGATCATTTACTGAGTGTGCTGGTCATGGAGGAGCAGCAACAGCAGTGCTGGGACTGGGAGTAGGGAATATCAGAATATGGGGCTGTAACACCTCCCAGTACTCTGTTCCACCACATCTCTCACCTGTAAACCACAGCACACACTCTAATCCTTTCCAGGACACTTCACCTTTCTCTGCCTCCTTCTCCATGCCAGGTGCTCATCAGGATGGATTTCCATGACCTGACACCCAGTGCATTTCTTTTCCAATGCTGAGGCATTGTTGGAAACCGGCTGTGTTAAGGGAAAACACCAGGACTCACGCTAGCTGATACCAGTTCCACAGATACATTACATACAGATACACAGGGACTGGTCCCATACAGCTGCCAGCAGCAGTGGTGACATTTGTTTGCAGAGTGCTGTGTTGTGGTTTGGCTGTGGCTGGCTCCCCACGGGGCTTTGGTGGAGGGAAGAATGTGGCTGGGTCCAGAGCAGCACACACAGCCATTCCTGCCACAGCAAACAGCACCTTGATGGAGGTGATCCTCAGCAGGCTGGGCAGCCAGTTCCAATCTTGGATGTCCTGGGGGCTGAGACAGGTGGAAGGTGGAGAAACTGATGAATGAGAGGCTGGATATGTGCTCAGCCCAAAAAGTCAGCTGTGTCCTGGGCTGCATCTTCAGCTCCACTCAGGTGAGACCCCACCTGCAGAGCTGCCTCCAGATCTGGGGTCCTTGGCATAAGAAGGACATGGAACTACTGGAACAACTCCAGAGGAGGCCACAGAGATGCTATTAGGGCTGGATCCCCTCTGCTCTGAAGCCAGGCTGGGAGAGCTGGGTATATTCACCTGGAGAAGGGAAGGTTCCAGAGATTCAGACCCCTGGCAGTTCCTAAAGGGGCTCCAGGAGAGCTGCAGAGGGACTTGGGACAAGGGATGGAGGGACAGGACACAGGGAATGGCTTTCACTGCCAGAGGGCAGGGATGGATGGGATATTGGGAAGGGATTGTTCCCTGGCAGGGTGGGCAGGCCCTGGCACAGGGTGCCCAGAGAAGCTGTGGCTGCCCCTGGATCCCTGGAAGTGTCCAAGGCCAGGCTGGATGGGGCTTGGAGCAGCCTGGGACAGTGGAAGGTGTCCCTGCCATGGCAGGAGATAGAAGGAGGTGATCTTTCAGGTTCCTTCCAATTCAAACCATTCTGGGAGTCTGTGAAGTTGAGGGCTGCAGTCCATCCATTTAAAAACTATCAAAGAAAGAAGAGCAGAATCATAATTTGTTGCCATCTTCATGTGCAGATCAAATTAAACTACTTCAGGACAAGCATATTTGCATCTTCAAATGTTCTTTGAAGCCCAAGATGGGCAAAGTGCACACTCAGCTTTGAGCATGTAGTTTATGATCTATGGCATTAAGTTGGGGCTTGAGGGAATACTGATATAAAAACATTGTCTTAACACAGTATCTGTTGGGTTTTGTTTTTTTTTTTTCCACCAAAAAATTCAATTTGATCCATAGTATAAACATTTATAAAGGATTCTTGGTTTCAATAGAAGGTATCCTCCAAAATTCTTGAGTTAGAATAAACTTGTAGATAGTCAGTGTTTTGTTTCTATATTTTGGTTTTTCAATGAAAGTGAGTTTGGTTAAAAAAAAAATCCCGGTTTGCTTTTCAAGAGGAAAAAAAATAAAATAATGCACTACTGCTTCTTTATGAATTTGTATCTTTGTATTCTCAGTTCCTGTTTTAACAACATTTTTCAGGTTGCTTTGGGAACAGAAGACTTCCCTGTGTCACAGAAGTTTTCTTGGGATGGAAAGAGCTGTTTCCTCCCTGGTCAGTATGTGGGTTTGGAGAACCTCAAGCCAAAAAATCCTAGACACTCCAAAGTCATCTGGAGCTTTCTGATGGTGCTAATGTTACCCAGACTCTCATCTCCTCCAGCCCAAGTGTCTTTGTGGTTGGCAAATTGCAATCTTGCTCTAAAATCCATGCTGTCCAGCACGGTTCCACATGGGAAGTGGTTTTGCCCACAGTGGACAGAGCAGACCAGTGTGTGGCTTCCCAGGGAAGACTGGGATCCTGAGCAAAGGCTCCTGGACACAAGCCTCAGGCCAACGGGGTTTTGCTCAGCAGAGCTGCATCTTCTGTGTGCATCTGGGCAGGGGATGGAAAGTGTGGGCACCTTGCAGCCCCTTGATTCACCAGCATGAATCCCATCACATCACCTTTCAACAGCAACACTATTCATAAAGTCCATAGGTAAACATGGAGTGTGTCACTGCACAGGCTGGTACAGAGTTCCTACAGATGATAGACAACTGATTAACTTAGTAATTGCATGTGCTGGGATAGCCCTGGAACATCCATGCTGGTTTGGATGGCTGGGAAGGGTCTTACTCATGTTCTCACCTCCTGTTTTAGGGGAGAAAGGTTTTCACTGCCTTCAGAGGGGCAGGCTCGGAGCATCTCACCTCTGTGGCCATTGCAGCAGCTCCTCAGCCATCCCCTAGAACCAGAACTAATGAAAGAAGTGTGCCAGGCAAAAAAAAAATAAATTAAAAAAAAAAAATAGAGATGAGGAGAAAAGAAAAAGGAAAAAACCCTTGAGACAAACTAAAAAGAAACCAAACAGACATCAGACTCAGAGAGCAAACTTTGGGAAGCACAAACCTGGATTCATGTCTGATAAACTGAGCAACTCCCTTTGGACAGGAGAAAAACAAATCAGATATTTCACAATGGATGCCAACAAGCTGCTGATTTTGGGGAGGAAATTCAGTGTCACAATTCAGGTTTATTTCTATGGATTCATATGATGTGAGCAGAATACCCTGAGGTACCACTGGCTCCTTTGGCAGTGGAAATGAACATATTCCCATTAAGCTGCAGGGAAGTACTGTGGTTTTCCCCTGGACCTGGGCCTACCTTCAAGTGAAGGGAGAAGATCTGTTTGCCCACCTGGACAGCTCACTTTGTATCACAGCACCCAGGAGCAAAAAACAATACACTGATCTCCATTTTTATGCCATTACTAACAAAATGATGATTACAAACAGACAAAAACCCTCCAAAAGTATGGATTGTTCTGAAGCATCATCTCCTGGTGCTCCACAGCACCTGGAAGAGTAGAATGTCAGCTGCCTCCAAGGGACACTGAGAAATGCAACCCCCTGCTTCAAACCCTGCTTCTTCCCACCTCCCAGATAAGCACTGCCCAGCTCAGGTGGAATTTTTAAGGATACACATCTCCAGAATGTGGGATTGTCCAGGGAGGGTTGGTACTGAACCCAGGTAGGGATGGTGTGTGCAGGGTTTTAGGATGGTACCAGTGTCCAGTGGGACCTGGGCATTGACAGTGTCTCTGTACTGGGCCACTGGTGAGGCCACAACCCAGTCCTGGGGTCACTTCTGGGCCCCCCATGACACAAAGGACATGGAGGGGCTGGAGCAGGGTCAGAGAAGAGAATGGAACTGGGGAAGGGGCTGGAGCCCCAGGAACAGCTGAGGGAGCTGGGAAAGGGGCTTTGGCTGGAGAAAAGGAGGCTCAGGGGGGTCCTTCTCACTTCCACAACTCCCTGACAGGAGGGGGCAGCCAGGGGGGAGTCAGGCTCTGCTCCCAGGGAACAAAGGACAAGAGGAGAGAAAATGGCCTCAAGTTGCAGCAAGGGAGTTTCAGATTGGATACTGGAAAAACTTCCCCATGGAAAGAGTGGTCAGGCACTGGCACAGGGTGCCCAGGGGAGTGGTGGAGTCATCACCCTTTGGAGAGATTTAAATGCCATGTGGATGTGACACTTGGGAGCATGGGTTCATGGTGGCTTTGGCAGTGCTGGACTAATGGTTGGACTCCATAATCTTAGAGTGATTTTCCATCCTTATTGAGTCCCTGATTCTATGATGCCAGTGCAGAGGGGTTGGCAAGCACTGAAGGTGCTCACCTGGGTTCAGGTGGGTGCATGGCACAAAGGTGGGGTGCACATGCAGGTACAGGTGTGTGTGTGTGTGTGCTGGGATACTGGCAGTGCCCATGTCTGGTAGTGCTGGGGACACCACAGGGACAGTGGTGTTTGTGCCTGGTGACACAGGTCTGTGCAGGCACAGTGTCCCAGCCCCCCAGGATTCTCACCTGCTTTGCTCATACTGGAGGAAAGGGATGCTAAAAGCAACATGATGCCTCTTCCAGCTTCCATGGCAGGAGACAGCAGGGAACACTCAGGTGCTTTGGGGATTCTCCTTCTTTGCCTGTGCCACGGTGCACGTGCCAGAGTGAGTGTCAGGTCCCCATGGAGAAAACCCCTTCACCAACCCTCTGTACCAGGGCAAGGAGACCTACAGGGCTAACTCTGAATCCTGGTGCTGCCAGGGCTTAGTGCCCTGGATGCCCCTTGACCCAACAGCTCGTCACACCACCTCAAAGAGCCACCGTGGCTCCCATAGCCCCAGCAGTGAGGTGGTAGCCTTAAAAACTGCCAGAGCCTGCTGCCTTCTATTCCCGTTCCTTGACTGTGAAGAAGAGTGTCTGAAGGCTCAACAACCTGTTCAGAAGGAAAACATTGGTATGTGCCCATGAAACCACCCAGGAAGAGAAGGAAAATATGAAAAGAGACAAGCATCTTGTAACTGCCATTCTTCAAGGAATGTTGTGCAGTAGAGGCCACAAAGATGATGAGGGGTGATGAGTACCTCCTTATGAGGAGAGACTGAGGGGGCTGGGCCTGTTCAGTGTAAAGAAGAAAAGCCTGAGAGGGGCTCCCATCAATCCATACAAGTATCTCCAAGGCAGGTGCCAAGAGGATGGTGCCAGACCCTTTCTAGTGGAGCTCAGGGGCAGGAGGAGTAATGACCATAAACAAAAACACATGAAGTTCCACCTTAACATTATGAAGAACTTCTTTCCAAGGAGGGTGGCAGAGCACTGGAACAGCTGCCCAGGGAGGGTGTGGAGTTTCCCCTTTCTCAAGACATTTGAAACCCACCTGGACACATTCCTGTGTTACCTGCTCCAAGAGACCCTGCCTTGGCAGGGGATTGGACTGTATGACCTCCAGAGGTCCCTCCCAACCCCAAATCTTGTGTCATTCTATGAGGAGTGTGTTGCATTAGGACATCACACATCCCTGTGTCCCTAGTTGTGGGACTTCCCACAAAACAGCTGTGCAACTCCTGCTCTTCCAACTTTGCATCCAACTCTGCTCCTACCCAGGCCCCTGCTCCTTCCCTCTTCCTCTCCCAGGCAAGGAGAGGAGGTCCCATACTTCTCCCTGCAGCCAAGTGATCCAAGCTGCTGTGTGGCCAGAGCAGCTCCTGTAGAAAAGCTTTGCACAGCCAGCAAGACCCTTCCAGGAGCAGAGCTCTGCACAGAGGTGCAGACAAGCAGCTCCCAGCTGCAGAGGGCCCCAGCTCTGGCTGCAGACATGGTCACACCCCAAAGACCAGCGCCTGGCTTTGGCTCATGGCTGTGTCTCTCTTGATGGAACAGGGCTTCTAGGAAGGGAGAACAAATTCTTAAGGAAAGGGGAGGCCTTTTTCCTTTCTGGGATCAAATGAAAGGGCATCAGGAGGTGCACAGCTCCATACTGAAGAGCATCAGGAACACAGATGTAGCTTTCTGTACACAGCCCTGATCTAACACTGAATTCACCCTGTGACTTCCAAAAAGTCACTTAGTTTTCCACCAGTTGTGCCTTCCCTCTGCCTCGCCTCAGGCTCTGGGTGTCAGTAGGTGACACATGTAAAGGGAGGGCCACCCTGCAGTTCCTGCCTTTTTGGTACATCCAGTGCCTGTGGATGCCCAACAATGAGAAACATCATGGGAACCTCTGCACTCATCCACTCACTTCTTCCTTGACCTGGGAGAGTGGGATTGGTTTTAACTGGAGGCAGAAGACAAGCAAAGGAGAGACAAGATGGGAGAAGTGCCTTTTAACAAGTTCCTTTGTGGCTCGCCTCCACATCCCATGGCGATGCCTGTGCTGACGTCAATGCGGTGTTGGTTGATTTGCAGCAGCTGAGGGGCTGGCACAGGATCCTCCCCTCCACAGTGGCTCTGACGTGGGGCAGGAAGGGTTTGTGCTGGGATTTATATTCCTGCCCGTGCCACACTGCTTGCTGCAAGATGAGGAACGAGGAACCTCTGTGGAGCGACAGTTGAGCCATGTGGCTGCCCAGAGAGCCCCTCCTGCACCCTGGCACCCAGAGACAGTGGGCTGCTGGCCAGCCCTGATCCCTCTGTGCCAAGGGAAGGGCAGTGAGGTACTGCCCTGCTGCAGGGGAATCAGAATTGGGAGCCTTGCCTTGCCAAGGGGTGCCAGACGGGCACCTTGCTCGCAGTGTTTGTGCCAGATGTGACACAGCTGTGAGCTCTCACATCATCCTTGCTCCTCTACTGGTGTTCTTCCTCCAGTGGAGGCTGCAGGACCAGACCTAGGCATCCAGCCCTACAGCTCTGGGGTTTCACCACCCCATGGAAGTGATGCCTTGGCATGCCCAAGCTTATCTTGCTGCCTTACAGAGCAATGAATCCCAGAAGAGCATTTTTGATTTGTACTTTGCTCCCACACATGTGATTTGTGTGTTAATGTAACGCTGCACACTGTGGAAAACATGCCACTAAACACTCCTGGGAAAGAGGAGCCCAGCCCTTGGAATCAGGGCTGGTTTGGGAGATGGATGATGGAAACCAAACCACAAGCAGGACAAGTGATATGCAGTCAGCAGCAGTTGTCTTTACTATGGACCACAGGAGATCAGAAAAGTAACCTTGTTAACAGGAGACCTAGTGGCTAACAAAATGTCATGCTGTAGGACGTACTAGAGAAGCACAATCACCAGAACAAAACAGCACCCAGGGGGACAGGGAATCCCAGGGGGTTGCAGAGGATGCCCTATAGCAAATTTCTAGTGTGGTATTGATATGTCTGCGAGTGCAGGGGGCTGGCTGCATGGGTTCCTTTAGTCCTGGACACAAGTCAAAGGGTCTTCACCTTTACCCAACTCCAGTGGCTCTGGCACAATGATTATTAACTTTTTCAGAATAAAAAGACTAATATAATTTTGCTTCAAGAACTGTGTTCAAGAATCATTTCTCCAGGTGCAGTGAAAGGAGGGCAGATAGGAAAACACCCCTCCAAGGGTTGTCCTTGTGGCTCCTGCCCTCTCCTCACTGACACCACAGCCCTCCTCAGCAATCCTCTGTGGCTTTGCCTTCAGTGAATCCCAAACAAGGTTTTTCAGAAAAATACGAAAGGGGAAAAAAAAAGTATTGCTGCTTCTTCTTGTAATATTTTTCCTCTCTCTCTCTCTCCCCCCCCCCTCTTTCTCCTTGAAGATGTTTACTTTCAAAAATTCCATTCCTGCAGAGATTCCTCCTGAGCTCTGAGGTCTCTGGACTCCACCCTCCTCTTCTCCAGTCAGAAAAACTGAGTCTTGATGTCTCTTTGGTCAAAAAAAAAAAAAAAAAAAAAAAAAATTTAAAAAATAGCACAAACAAATAACACACAACCCAGTATGATCCCATTCCACCCCGCGGACGCCTGATGAGAGGGTGTCTGTGGAAGAAGGAAGCATCAGAGACGAGCTGTCTGCTCTCTGGAAGCCGAGGTCTCCGCTCCGTCCCGTCGGCTCTCCTCTCATACGGTGGTGGCTGGCCCGTACTGGAGCACCAGAGGAGACGTCTCCTTGATGCGGACGTAGAACCGCCCCTCGGGCTGGCTGGTGTGGAGGGACAGGAGTAAGAAGTCATCGGGGAGCCACCGCTCGCTCTCGCCAGCAGCGAACACCAGTCCGAAGTGCTCCAGCTGCTCCTCGCCGTAGAAGACGGCGGCCGAGCCGCCCAGCACATCCCGTGAGATGTCGTTCATCTCCAGCACCACCAACTTGACCACCTCCCTGGCAGGTGTCTGGCTGGTGATGTGCAGCTGTGGAGAGAGAGAGGCGGGAGAGATGGATGGTAAGGGGGAGGGATGAGGAGAACAGGGCCCGGAGGCAGCACACAGCATGCAGGAATGGTGAGGGTGGAGGAACAGCTGCCCCAGTGATGCCAGAGAGCAGGTGGAAGCAGCCTGGCACAGAGCCACGGGCACACTGTGTCCAGGGAATGCCCAAGGGGTACCCCAGCATGCCAGGGCCCAAACTCATGGGCTGCTTTCCTGCCTCCACTCCTCTCTCCAAGCCCTTGCCACTCAACCCTTGCATGTGTCATCTACAGCTCTGCTGAGGCTGCCCCACAATCTCATCACCTGTAGCTGCAGAGTGACAGTGCCTGTCCTGCTCCTGGTACGATGGAGGGATCTGTGTGAAATCCCTCTTGTGAGCAGGGTCCAGACCCTCAGACCAGCTGGACCACAACAGCTCTGCCAAACTACAACTGAAACCTCTTTGGCACATGATGCTAAATTTCATCCCATGCACAAGTTTGGGGTTCTCCCACCAACAGCTACCCTTGCCCTCTGCTCCTCTGGGGACAGCCAAAATCCCAGAATCCCAAATCCTGTCAAGAAAAAGAGCTCATCAGGGCCCTGGCTGCTAATGCTGGGAGCCGCTGCTTGGCCTCAAAGGCCCAAAGGCAGGACATCCATCCTCGCCCAGGCAAGGCAGCGTTTCCTCTGGCACATGTGTGGGGCTTGTGGAGCACCAGGAGTGCTGCCCCAGCAGGGTGGTCCCAGCCCTGGCCCCACGTGAGCGCTGCCATCCCTGAACAGCCACTGCAGGTCTCAGCTGATTTACACAGCCGAGGAGGCGTGCCTTTGAACTCGCCTTGCTTCCAGGAGAACATAAAACGCTTTCAGGCAGGCGTGTCCAGAGCTTTGCAACTTCAAAAGCCACATGGGCAGCCTGCCAAGAACCTGAGGGCTGCACTTCAGCTCCACAGAAATCTATGGGCATTCCTCAAATGGAAAATAATCTGGTGACGCAGAGTTGTCTCTGCTAGGATGTCCTGGCTGGGTGCAGAGACACTGGCTATCAAACCTGCCCTGTAATAAACCAACCAGCTTGTTGGCTCTGTTCTTCCTCTGCCATTCCTTTAGGGTCACTTTCAACCCAAACCAGTCCATGATTTAATGATTTTCTGCTCCATCATCCTCAGTCCTGGGCACCAGGAGTGTCTCGGAAAGGAAATTTTAACAGGGGAAGGATCTCTATGGCTGGGACCAAAGGAAGCCACAAAGCCAGAGAGGGATCTGCCCAAGATGTGCATCCTGGGGGATCCCAGGGGATCCCACCTGGAGCAGGTGTGAGTGAGCAGAGCTGGGGGGTCAGCTCTTGGCAACAAAGCCCTCATGGAGAGAAGTCAGGTCACACATGTGCTCCAGCATAGTCTGAAGGAGCATGGAAGGAGCTTTGCCTGCTGCCCCAGCTGGAACTGGAGTGAGTTCTGCCACTGGAGGTGCCTCCAGAGGCTGGAGACAAAAGGCTGCTGCTCTCCCTTCCCTAATGGGGAAGGCTGGAGCAGACACCACACACCTGGGAAGGGGAGGCTGTAGGAGGAGCATGGCCAGGGCAGGGGTGACGGCTGAATTTTGGCCCAGAAGGATGATGTGTTTGAACACTGGGATGTGGCAAGGATGTGGCAATGTGTCCTGTGCTCTGCCTGCCTACACTGGGTAGCACCAACCTGCTGTCACCTGCTGAACCACAGATGAAGAGCTGAACTTCAGTTCCACCACCTTGTCCCCAAAATTCACTATGTGTGGCCCTGGCTCACTCCTTACGCAGCAGCGGCCATTGCTCCTACAAAGACACCCTGTCCTACCAGGAGCCTCATCACTACAGCAGGGACAGAGGGAGTCAGGGCAGGAGAGCTGTGGGTGTCCAGGGGACCTCACCCCTGGGACAGTGGAGGATGGGAGGGCAGTGCCAGGTACAGGGCACGTGAGCCCTGCTGTCTCTGTCCCCATCCTGCCTGCCCTGTCCCTCCAGGCACGGCAGAGCCGCTCCACCAGCTGTTACAGGCTCTGGTACCTTGACACTGGTTTCTTCGGAGAGTCCCGTTTCATACTGAGGGCAGACCCTCAAGGTGACAGAGCCCGGCTTCTTCCCTCGGTCGGCCAAGCCCCCGGGCTGCTCTGGCTGCTGCTCTGGCGAGTTCCGAGTCCACTCATCCGAGCGCGTCCGGCAGACGGGCTCCGAGCCCTGTCCGCCCCGGCGGCGCTCGGGGCTGGGTGTCGAGGCAGTCCCCGGCCTGAGCTGGCTGCGGTGGCCCGCGGTCCTGCTCTCTGCCGGGGAGCTGTCCACGGAGCCGGGGCAGGACTTTCTCGGGGCGGGACAGTGGGGCTTGGGGAAGTCCAGGCTGCTGGTCCGAACGCAGTACGCCTGTCGCTTCTCCGTGATGCGCAGCAGCTCGATCTGCCGGCTGGGCAGGACAAAGTCACTGTCATAGAGCTTGGCCGGTGGCCGGGGCTCCTCGGACGGTGGCGGCACTGGGGGTGAGGTCTTGAGCTCGTGGCTCTGCAGGACGTCCGGGGCACTGTCCCGCAGGCTGCGGGGCCCCCTCCGGCCGCAGCTCTCGGGCCCCGAGGAGGAGAACACCAGGTCGAGCTC
The DNA here is from genome assembly GCF_001522545.3 of Parus major. NCBI lineage: Eukaryota > Metazoa > Chordata > Aves > Passeriformes > Paridae > Parus > Parus major. The sequence goes on from NC_031783.1 coordinate 710,516, forward strand.
CTTCGGGCTCTGCGCCCGGCTGGAGTCGTAGTCACTGTCGGTGGCCAGGAACACCTCCGAGGAGCCTTCCTCATCCGACAGCCCGTGCGAGTCTGCAAGGCGTGAGGGAAGCAAAGAGGAGCTCAGCCTGAGTGCGGACAAGCCCCGTTGAGGAGGAATCCAAGGAAGGCTCTGAGGTTATCCCCGTGTCACTGCCCCGGCTGAGACTGACTGTCCTGCCCGTGCTCCTGGCTCAGCCCTGCTGGCACCTCGGGCACAGCCACCCCGACCCCCTGAGCACGGGCAGCCCCTGGGCCCACCAGGCTGAGCTTGGCACAGCTGGGTCCTTACCAGAGTTGAGCTTGCGGCTGGTCTCCGGTGAGGGCACTGGGGACGGAAGGTAGTCAAGGTGGGACAAGGAGGATCGGGTTTGCTCCTTCACTGGCCCCCCGGGCTCGCTGAGGAAGCCACTGAGAGAGACCCCACAGGAGGGCTGCTTGTAGCGGGCGTGCTGCAGGACATCCATGATCCAGCGCATCTCTCGCCAGATCTCCTCCATTTGCTGCCAACAGAGGAAATGCAGGAGCCCTTTCACACAGCAAACGACAGCAACGAGAAAGTCCCGTGGCAAAACACGGAGTCTGTACACACACCTCTCCCCAGAGCTTTGGGGGAATCTCTGGGCCAGGAAATGCAAAGAAAGTGCTCTCAGGTAGGAGGAGGATGCTGGTTCAGCAGGGGTGCTGGGGACAGGGATAGTGTGGGATGCTCTTTTGCATGTCCATCCCAAAATGCACTTGCAGGCCCTTTTCTAGCAAGGAGGGCATGTGTACTGCAGAAACCTTTGGGTCTCTCCTTAGGATTTTTAATGTGATCATTGCAATAAGAAGATGCTCGATAAAGCAACTGCAGCCTGGAGAAGAGAAGGCTCCAGGGAGACCTCAGAGGCCCTTCCAGTGCCTAAAGAGGCTCCAGGAGAGATGAAGAGGGACTTGGGACAAGGGTATGGAGGGATGGGACATGGGTCTGGATGGACAGGACAAGGGACTGGAGTGACAAGGGTGAATGGCTTCCCACTGCCAGAGGACAGGGATGGATGGGATATTGGGAAGGGATTGTTCCCTGGCAGGGTGGGCAGGCCCTGGCACAGGGTGCCCAGAGAAGCTGTGGCTGCCCCTGGATCCCTGGAAGTGTCCAAGGCCAGGCTGGATGGGGCTTGGAGCAACCTGGGATAGTGGAAGGTAGAAGTGGATGAGGTTTAATGTCTGCTCCAACCCAAACCATTCCATGAATCTATGAAAAACCAGCCTTCTGCTGCCCATCAGCCACATCAGAGAAACCCCCAGAGCCACCAAAACCTGGGAACAGCCTTGGTGCAGATGCTGCTGCCTGAATCCTGGCAGGTCAGGGGCAATGTTGAGCCTGGCTCTCACCCCATACCTGGATGTAGTCCTGAACCTGCTGGTGCCTTTGCTTGGCAGTGGAGAGCTCAGCATCAGAGAAAGCCTCCCTGAGGCTCTGCTGGGAGAGGAGCGACTCCAGCTCCAGCAGGGCGGACACCTGGCAGTACTGTGTGATGAACTCCCGGTCATACGTGAAGAAGTGGACTGGGAGAGGAAACAAGAGAGAGGGGGATGAAAGACATGAGGTCCCATGCTGTGGATGCCCTGCAGGCTCCTCCCTGTCACTCAAGATGAGGAGGCAACACTGTCCATTAGTCCACCTGGACAGGGCTCAGTACACCTCTCCATCCCTCCTCCCCAGGGAGTGAGGAAACTCTAGCCACCCCACTGCCCATCCCAGCTCTCAGGAGGCCTCAGAGGACAAGAGGACAAGCAGGGTTGGGTTTTGGCATTCCCTCTCCTTACCCAGCTCGAAGATCTGCAGTGGCAGTGTGAGGAAGCCAGAGCGAGGGGTATAAGGATTGTTCTGGCCTGGAGCAGTGCAGACATCATCTGATGGAGGCAGCAGCAGCAGGAAGGAGACCTGATCCCCAAAGTCCAGCACCTCTTGGCTGTACAGACGGAAGTCTTTGGCCTGCAAGAAGACAGCACAGGTAACAGCTGCACACATCCCCTGGTAGGGCCTCTGCTCAGTCCCCATGCACAGAGGAGGTGTCTCTGAGTAGTCCTCAGGGACCACCAGCAGCCAGGGGAACCTGCAGTTTCAGCACACAACCAGAGGCTCCTTGCTTCTGGCATGATCTGCATAATCTCATCATTTCTTCTCTAATTTTTTGTAAAAGTCTCAAAACTTCTGGTCAAAGTCACCATGGCAGGGTGTCAAAAACATGCCATCAGCAATGGCTCAGTGGTGTGCAGGGAGGTGCCCTCCCAGCTGCCCAGCCAGAAGCACATGCCTATCACTGGGGCTGCTGGGTTGCTTCCCAGCAGATACTTGGCATGGTATGGTGGAGGACGGTTTCTCCCCATGCAGTCTGGTCCCAGGGGCTGCAGCTCCAGCCCAGCACTGGCCAGGGACCAGCCTGCTTTGGAGGGGCAGAGCTGGGCTGGTCTCTGGCTGCCCAGGACCAAACCACTGGCAGCAGTGACAAACATAGATTTGCCACTGTTTCTTTGGGGGTACAGTGTGGGAAGGACAAACAGCTCCTGTGGACACTGTCCCTGGGCAGGCAGACTCACCACTCATCTTCTGCTTGCACAGAACTAAAATCTGGGTGCTCACAGCCCCGTCCCCTCCCTGTGCCCCAGACCTTGGCTCCTGCCTCTACCTCTTGCAACGGGATGTTCACCAGGGTCATCAGCTCCTTGATGGCCACTTGGAGCTCCTGGAACAAGGGGTTCTGGGACCTGTCAGCCTCTGGCTCTGTGGGAACAGGCTCCTCCACACTGGCCATCTTCTGCAGCCACTCCCACTCCTCCCTGCAGAAGGCCAGAGATAGACAGGTGAAAGAGGGAGCAGTTGGGGTGGATGTGGACATAATTTCTCTGAGAGCTGTGTTTGCTTGGCTGCTCCTCCCCAGAGATGTGGGAGAGGTGGAGGTAGAGAGGGAACTTGGTTTGCCCTAAGCTGAATCAGAATCACAGAATATGCTGAGCTGGATGGAACCCACAAGGATTGTCAGGTTCAGCCCTGACCCCACACAGGACACCCTAGCAATCCCACCCTGTGCCTGAGAGCACTGCATGGCAGGGGTAAGAGGAAATATTATGCTGCTGCTGAAGCAGGAGGTGATGGATGCTGTTAGCCGGGGTGGGACAGAGCAGCCTGGCTGCCCTGGCTGAGCAGCCCTGCAAATCCCACCTGGAGATGTTGGGGTTGGAGCGAATCTTGACGTGGCACAGGATATTGGGGAGCTGCTCTGGCACCAGCACTCGGATCTGATCCACGGCACTGCACAGCTTCAAGTAGCCCAGGTAGAGGCCTGGGGAGAGGGCATGGCTGCTCCGCTGGTGATAAGCCAGCTTGTCCTGGGAACAAAGGCGATGCTGGACTGAGCAAGTCCTCACAGCGGGGGTTGTGCTGATGCTGTAGCACAGCCAGTCCAGCTGGAGAAGGGGAGTGGCAGAGGAAGACAGCCTGGTCCTGCCAGGGTGAATCTGGCACCAACTTGATGCCTCCCCTTGAAACAATGGGATTTTTGGAGGCTGGCTGGGCTCTGCTCCCCCTCTGCTGTGACCTTTCCAGGCCGAGGAGGAGCAAGGGGCACAGGAGGTGTTTCCCAGGGGAGCCCACTGCAGTCCTTGCCCCAGGAGCCCCAACACACACCTGGACAGAGATGAGCAGCGTGTCCAGAGCCGTGGGCTCCTCTGGGGAGGACACGGACTTGCGGCTGCTCTGCAGCTTGCAGATGGGGACCCAGCGGACGCTCTCGAAGGTCTGGTTGGTCTTCACCTCCTTCAGGGTGACGATGAGGATGTTGCCCTGTTTGTCTTTGATGGGCTCAAAGAAGACCTGCCCCAGGTCCTGGATGCCCAGCAGCCCCTGTGTGACAGGGTGGGAAGGCAGGAGAAAGCAGAGGGTCAGGGGACAACCCAGAGGCACAGTGGCTCTGGGCAGCTGGGATGTGCCTGCAGCTGCCTGTCCAGAAGCAGTCTGCCCAGAAAAGCACCCTGATGGTCCCCAGCCCCTCTGCACGAGACTGCCATGACACCTGGCACCTCACTGTCCCACGGACCGAGTCCTGCCAGGGAGGATGAGTGAGTGGCACACAGTCAAGGCCAGCAGATCCTGAGTTTATCCTGACTGTGGTACCTTTGCACGCTGTTCCCGAGGGAGCTCAGCCCCCAGCATCCCACTTGAAGTGTTTGTTCCCCACCCAGGCTGACCCTCACCTGCATCTGCGAGATGGCGAGCAGCATCTTGAAGCGCGTCTGCAGGATGCAGGAGCAGGAGGACTGGGACACGGTGACACACTGCCGCAGCCACAGGATCTCATCCCACATACATGAAACCTGCACACACCATAGAGTGGCACTGCTGTTGCAGCTGGGTCACACTAGGGGGTTTTGGGGAAATTGTTTGCCTCTCTGAGTTGGGTTAGGAATGTTCTTGGGCATGCAGCACCTCTCAGCAGGGATGCTAATAAATCCCTGTGCCACAGGCACTGAGATAACTCCAGACTCTGTACTCGAGGGCAGCCCTGAGCTGTGTTCACTCAGACATCCATCTTTATCTGGGACTGATGCCTTAAGTTTGAATACAAGTTGGCCAGGGTGGGGAGGGAGAAGAAAGCACTCTCCATCAGTAGATAAGGACCACCCAGCAAATTATTTTGGCCCTGAGGTGCCCACATGCCCTTTCCCAAAGTCTGCTGACATTGGAGGAGCTGACAGCAGCTCCCTGTGCATCCTACAGCAGAGGCAGAGGTGCCATGGAAGGATGCTGAGAGGAAGCAGCTCAACAGCCACTGACATCCCTGTGGAGAGGCAGTGCCCACCCACCCTGGCACACAGCCTGCCCAGTGTGGTACTGGTCTGTCACCCATCTTTGGGCTTCCAGGGGTTGGAATGAAGTGCCATTCCCTGGAAGTTTCCTGGTCCATGCTGAACCCCAGCAAGCAGCAAGTCTATGGGCTGCCTGCACTGCCAAGCCCCAGTGTCTGGGCTGGAGGGGCAGCGGTGTTGCCTGATGCCTGCCTGTGTCATCCTGGCACTCCTGGCACCCTGCCCAAGCACAGGGTCCCTCAACCATCCACCTTGGTGAGCCAGAGGAAATCCTGCATGAGTAGGCAGGAGTAGGTGTCATCAATCTCCACCACGGGGATCTGGTCTTCGTGCGTCACCAGGATGTTGTCATCCTTGTAGAAGATGGCTGTCAGGTACAGGCCCCTGCATGGGGGGAAGACAGACTTCAGTGCCACCCCCAGCTCCCAGCTCCATCTCCCAAAGGGCCTCTTTCCTGAGGGAAGAGGAGATGCTCTGCCCCAGGTCTCCACTTCTCTCCAACAGCCCATGGCAGAAGAGGCTCGTGGCTGGTACGGGAGCAGGAACAGGAACCCAACAAGTCCCTGAAGATACCGTGGCCCATGGCCCTGCAGCACATGGCACAAAGATGGGCCAGACTCTGCAGGGGACACTCTGTGTCTCAACAAGGTTGGGTGCCAAGTGACCCTCAGAGGTGGTGCAGGGATCTGGACACCAGCACAGCTTGGCCAGTCCAAATGGAGACACCAAGAGAAGCTTTGATCTCTGGACCATGGGATTCATCTCCACTGACACCAGCAGCTCCCTCCCAGTGCAGACCCTGCTCTGAGCACCCCCAGCCCCAGTGTGCAGGCACAGCTCTCAGGGTGGGCAGCTCTGTGGCCCTGCTGGGAAAGGGGATCTCACCAAGCCCATGCACCAGCCTCTCACCGCTTCAGTGTCTTGAGAAACTTGCTGCCAGGGTGGAAGAGGTGCTTGAGGCTCTTGGAGACCGAATGCTTTCTGCTCTGGGGCTGGTTCTTGCAGGGCTCTGTGGAGCAGAGAGCAGAGGATGCTGCAGCAGGAGATGAAGAGCTGATGCCAACCCACAGGTTGTCTGTCTCCCTGCTCTGCTCATCCATGGCACAGACCCATTCCTGCATCACCCCAGCTCTGTGGATCACACCACGACCCTGGAGGACTCAGCTGCCCCCCTCCAGCCTCCCTGGAGCACTGTGCTGTGGGCTCACCATGGCAAATGCAGTGCTGGTGGACAGTCTTCACCTGGCCCAGCAGATGGTCCAGAGCTTCAGCCTGTCCCCTCCGCCGCGGCGCCCGGCCATCATACTCCCGCCAGTCTGTGGGGACAGACCAACATCACACCTCTTGGCCTGGGGAAAAAGGGGTCCTCTCCTCCCACATCCTCTGGGTGTCCCCCCATGCCACAGCAGGGCAGCAGCTGTGGGTGCTGAGCACCTCTGGATGTGCTGGGAGATGCCCAGGTTTGTACCACTCTTCCCAGGAACAGCCAGCTCTGCACAGCAACCCATGGCCACTGGCCTCCCCACAGCCAAGCAGGGACACACCAGAGGGAAGGAACAAGGTTCTGTCTGTTGCTGCTGCACTTCACTGGCTTTAAAAAAGAAAATTCTTTCCAGTCTCTTCCTCCAGGTCTTCCCCAGTTACTCCAGATGAGCGCTGGGAGCTGGGCTTACCTTGACAAACACATAAATAAACTCCCACCAGCTCCACCCGCTGTGGGACGGCAGCAGGACCATGAGCAGGGCTGGGGACCTGCTGGCTCTTCTCCCTCAACTTTATATTAATTGCTTTAAACACCCCCTGTGTCCTGCCCGCTGCTGTTTTCCATGGAAAGTTCAGTTCTGTTAACTTTGGCTGGAACTTGCTGCTATTTTTAGTAGCTTTAAAAACACCCAGGGAGGTGCCTGACTATATTCTGCTGGGCCAGGAAGGGATCTCTACTGAAGGGAGAAATATTACTGGCAATAAAAATAAATAAACCTCAGTCCTGTCTGATTCACTTCAGCCACACTCAATTGATGCCACCTGAATCTTGGTCACAGGGAATGTGACCTGTGTGAGATGGCAAATGAGCTTTAAAGTGGGTGCAAACATGACAAGGACAAGATAAAGCCAGGGTAGTGGACTGCTGTGCCCTTGCTATGTTCATTCCTAGACATACAAATGTATTTTTGGTGATTTCAGTGCTCTATGGATCTGCAGCCAGAACTGTGCATGGTGCTGCACATCTGTGACCCATCAGTGTTCACCTCTACCTGTTCCCGGTGCCTTCACTGCCCCCAGGAGCAGCAGCCCTGCTCCCTGGGTGCCTGCAGCATGGTGGTACAAGATGTGCTTCCATGGCTGGTCCTTGGGACAAGCACAGCCTCCCATGGGGCTGCTCCTTACTCATTCACAGCACCAATCCCATGGGACACCACACAGGCACCTGTTTTGGGACTGGTGACAAGTGGCTGAGGTCATTCTGGAGCCCCCTCCATCCTAAACTTCACCCTTTTGGGCTGCTCCTTCCAGCTCAGTCCTCCTGGCCCTTCTCCATGCAGCACCCTGGGGTTCCTTGTGTGACACTGAGTGGCTGCTTCGTGACGCTCTTCCTAGGGCCAGCATGGGGAGGAGAGTGCTGACAAGCCAGAGCTGGCCTCTGCTGGGACTCATGACCCCCATCCCAGCTCCATGTCAGGGAATGCAGGTCCTTGGCTCTGGGCTGGATGGGAGAGACCATGTGGTGGCACAGAGTGGGAGGCCACTGCCACCCAGGACCACTCTGAATCCTGGCTCTTAGCCACCTCCTGGCTTCCTCTGTGGGATGAGCTGATCCAGCTGGCCTGAAACGGCTCAGCCTTTCCCAGGCAGTAAGGATAATTCAAGGCTGAAAAATCAGTATTTAGCAAAGCACCTGTTGGCTGGGGGCAGCATCCCAGAACCCCAGGCACAGCCTCCCTGCCTGGCCTGAGACTCCAAATTCTGCCTCTGCCCCTGGCTCCGTTCGCTCCCATCCCAGCAGTGAGAGGAGCCCCTGGATGGCACAGGGAGCTGCCCTGTCCCCCACCCACCCTGTGCTGGCTCCCGTGGGAGTGTTCCCAGGGTACTCACTGGAAGGGATGGCAAAGGGGGGCATGGAGGCTTGCGGGGGACCCCAGCCCTTCATGTTGTAGGCAGACACACGGACGTGGTACGCTGTGCCCTGCAAGGAGAGCAGCACACTCAGCACACCCCGCCTCTCCTGGCTTGGCAGGTGAGGCAAGGAGGATTCCCCCCAGCCCACTGCTCCAGGACACCACGAGAAGCACTGGGAGCCCACAGCTCAGGTCACTGGCTCTTAGCTCCCCTCCTGTACAAAGTCCTTGTTATGAGACCCTAGAGGATCCCTGTGGCCCTGCTGGGTGTGTCTGGGGAATGCAGAGGAAAGACTGGACATTGCAAATGCCCCTCACAGAGAGTCTCCAGCCTGAAAGACTCAATGCTGTGGACTGGGGTGCTGGAGTCCCTGGAGACTGGGAGCTGGCCCAGTACTGTCTAGGGCTTGAAGCACAGTGACAGTGATTAAAGCCTCTGATTAAAGCCCAGTGAAGCTGCCAGATGTTGCCAGGCCTCCAGGCACTCATGAAGGCGACAGGAGCCTGTGAAGCAGCTCTGAGAGTGTGATTGATGGGCTTGAAGCAGTTCCTTGCAGCGATGCTGCTCTGGGCTCTGCTCCAGCCCCTCCTGCCACACCGGGGGCAGCTCCTGCCCTGACAGTGCTCCCGGGCTCGGCACTGCTGCTGTGCCCAAGCCTCTGTCACCTCCCCGAGGGTGCTCTCTGCTCCTTCAGTCAGTGCTCCCTGCCTGCCTGCCCCTGGTAAGGGTGACCCCATGTATCCCAGCATCTGCCCATGTTGCCATCCAGAGCTCCATCCCACCACGGTCCCCGTGTCCCCAGTGCTGGCCCAGGCACAGCTCTTGTGCTTTTCAGGAAGATAAAACAGCAGCAGCCACAGTCCCACCAGCCACGATCTTGCTGAGCTCCCAAAGATTGAGATGGGGCTGGTCTCCCCTCTGGGTGACATCGGGGCTGGGGCAAGGGGTTGGACTGGGCAGGTGGCAGAGGAATGAGCCATTGATTTATTGCTCAGGAAAAGCCCGGGTGGACACAGGAGTGTGGTGGGAGCCAGAAGATAAATCAGGCATTGGGTGAATGGGCCCATTCTGCCTGTCACTGCCGAGTCCCCAGGCACCCTGTCAGGGAGGTTCCCCACTGTCAGAGGCTGTGGCCGTGCGGGGACAAGCAGATGCCTCTCCCAGCCCCACACTTGGCTCTGCCCAAGCTGTGCCTATGGCACGCAGCATGGCACAATCCTATTGTTCCTGCTCAGAATGATCACAGAAACAAAGAACCATTAAGGTTGGAAAAGGCGTCTAAGATCATTGAGTCCAACCCCTGCCAAGGCCACCACTAAACCATGTCCCCAAGTACCAAATACATGTCTTTTGAATATTTCCAGGGATGATGACCCTGCCACTGCTGTGGGCAGCCTGTGCCAGTGCCTGATTCCTTCCCCGTGGGCTGCACTATGGCCTGTGGCTTCTCCCAGCTGTGGCTTCTCCCTGCTGATCGCTGCCCGCTGTGGGCACCCCCGGCACTCACCGACACCAGCCCCTGAATGGTGAAGTGCAGGTCCTTCAGCTTGTCGATCACAGCTTCTCCCAGCAATGGTGAGAAGGTGGGGGAACAGCTCCACTCCACTGCGAGGAGAGAGACCCCAACGTGCCATGAGGCCCTGGAGTGGGGACAGGCCACCAGGGCTGGGGCTGCACGTCACAGACAGCAGCTGCAGGGGGACTGAAAATGCACAGGAGATGGAGGCAGCAGAGTGAAGGCAGGGGAAAAGGCAATTCATAGTGGGGGGAAGGTCATAGGGAGCTGCTGTCCTCACCAAGCCACATAAGATGGTGTCAGCATCTTTAATTGGTGGCTCAGAAGTGGGGGATGGAAGAAATTCTTACAGAAGCCAAAAATACCTGGTTTAAGTGGGTGAAGGGTGCATGACAACAAAGTTTTCCCAGTGTGCAGGATGAGGGGGCAGCCTACAAGTGACACCCCAAGTTTTGCCTTGGTGCAGGATGATGTTTGGTCTAGCTCAGAGCATTTGGGTGATGGTCAGGCTGTCCTGGCTTCTTCTGCGCACCAGCATAGAAGTGGCCTGAATGGGGCTTGGCAGCACTGCCCATGGCTTTGTTGTGTTGACATGGGGTGCAAGGTACCTGCTGTGGCTGTGTGACCCTGCCCTGTGCAGGAATCCTGGTCCTTACCTTTGTACTTGGTGACAACGGCAGAGTTGACACTCAGGGGCTCCCAGAAGGTCACCTGCAATGAGGAGCTGCTGGCCACAGAGAGGTGGACGCTGCTGGGGGCATCTGGCACTCCTGGGGACAGAGGGTACAGGACTGCTACAGTGAGGATGGTCACTCTGAACATTCCTGTGTCTGTCTTGGGCCTCTCCCCGGCCCCCAGGGACGTATTCCCTGATGGAACACGTTCTCCCCTCCATGCAGCCATACTGCAAGGCCTGGCCACAGGGTGCAGGGACCCTCTGATGGGTGCTGGTGCCATGCATAGCCCCACTCCTTCCCCTGAAGCCAGGACAGCCCCCCAACCCCCAGCCCTCCTGTGGTCACTCACTGGCATGCTCAAACCCTGCCTTCATGCGCTTGTAAAGCCGGAACCGCCACTCCCAGGCCTTGAGCTGCTTCTCCTTCTCGGAGCAGTCGGCGTTGGGGGCCTCGTTCACCACCTGTGCCATCAGCTCGTTGACGCGCTGCTCCGCCTCCCGCACCAGCGTGGACAGGTGCAGAGAGCGGCTCTCCAGGCTCACAACTGTGGGAGGGTGGCCGTGCCCACAGAGCCCAGGAGGAGAGGGAGAAGAAGGTGGTTAGGGCAAGCTCTGCCTCTGCTGGCAATGAATCCCTGCCCTGACACCCCATCCTCCCCTCTGTGTCCTGCTCCTGGGCTCCACCTGAGCGCACGGTTCCCCTCGAGCCCTGCTGCAGCCTGCAGCAGTCTCCCAGAGCCCAGTGATCGCCTCCCCACCTGCATCCAGTGTCCCCAGTGCCCCACTGCACCATGCTGGAGACCCAGGTGGTGAGCAGAGTGCAGCTCCCTGTCCCAACTCACAGTGTGGGCTCTCCTTTGCTCCTGCCTGCAGCAGAGCCCTGGCAATGGGAGCGTTGTTGGTCATGATGGCGATGTCCAGGGGCAGAAGCCCCTCGCTGTTGGGGGTGTTGAGGTCCAGCTCCTCAGGGCTGTAGTGCTTCAGCAGCTCCTGCACCCTGTCAAGGTCCTGCAGCTCCACAGCCTCAAAGAGTGCAGCATTGCTTTGGAACTGGGTGAATGGAGAAATGCAGCTGGGCTGAGCACAGGGCACCCTCCATCCCACCAAACACCCTGCACCCTCATTAGCACCCCATGAACCCAATCAGAGAGAGGGTGCCCTCATCCCAAGGGCTTGGGAGCATCAGCTCTTTGCAGACACATCTGGATGATGCCAAAGAAACTCCTGGACCAGCTCCAACTGAACTTGCCACAGCTTCACTTAACACATTCTTGTGTTCTCACCCAGGTTCCAGCACCACCCCCACAGGGACCCTCACCCCCACAGACCCTCTGTCCCCATCTGGATGGAGGCAGTAGGCACTGACCAGGTAGGACTTGCGGAGCTTCTCCTTCTCACCCCGTCCCACCAGGCTGCCCTCATCGAAGGAGGTGTAGTTGACACGGAATTTCCCAGACAGGTTTCGGTAGAGCCTCTTGGCTGCATTTGGTGAGGAAGGGCCTGGTGGCTTCCTGGCCTGTGCCAGCTGCAGGTCCCGCATCTGCTGCGTCATTTTAGGGGAGGAGGACCTGAGAAAAAGCCAGGAGGGAAATGAGGCACGGGAGGATGTGCCAGAAAGGCAGAGGCACATCTGTACTGTCAGGATCAGGACAGGAATCAGGAGAGCCAGAAAGAGGGAATGGGCAATGTGAGCAGCTGCAAGATGGATGCCAGTGCCAGCAATGCCCTCACCCATCTGTTTTCAGCTGAGGTAGATCTGTTCCTCCTCCTCACCACTGCTGATGGCTCTGCAGTGGTGCCAAGGAGCTCATATGATCCCTGCAGGTAAGCCATTTCATTCCAGACACAAGCTGCGATGCCCAAAGCAACCTCAAGCTGCTCAGCTCTACAACTGGCCTGGATCCATGTCACCAGGGCAATCTCTCCACACACCCAGTCTCCACCATCCAGCTCCTACAGAGATGGGTTGCCCCATCCAGGGATGCCCAGCCCCCTCAGCAGTGGAGGCTGCAGGGCCCAGCAGCCCCCAGAGCCGTGCTGGGGGAGTGTTGTCCATCACCCTTGGCTTGGGATAGCCTCGTGTACCCTCTCCACACCCACCCTTCTCCAGGAACCCATGTCCTGCACTTACCACCATCCCTCAGCCCTTTTTGGTACATGACTTTTCTTGGAGTTGTTATTCCAGCAAAGGGCACTCTCTGGAAGTAAAGTGGGAGCAGGGAACATTAAGGGCCATTTCTAAGGGCATCCAGACAATGCCAGGTCCTGATGGGGACCAGTGACCCCAGTCTTCTTCCTACCAAGAGATCCTCACAGCTGCTCCTTACCTTCTCCCTCCATTAACCTACAAAATCTTTTCTCCTCTCTGATTATAGAATCACAAACTGGTTTGGGTTGGGAGGGACCTTGAAGACCATCTAGTTCCAATGCTCTGCCACTGGGACGTGATTTTGATTCTTATTTTCAGTATCTACAAGTCACAGGGAAAGCTGGTGTCTTTTCTGGGGCTCTCCAGAGTGGGAGCTGTGCCTCTCCCTGCAGCCAGGATCCTCCTATCTCCAGCAAGACCTTATCCCACCAGTCAAAATCCCCTGCTTTGGTGTGAGCATGGCCTTGTTGCTGTGTGGGGCTTCTGCCCATGAGTCATCCCGTATGGCATGGAGGGTTTCCACTGCGTCAAACATCTGATCCTCTTCTTGCTGGAGCTCTGGCACAGCTCCCAGAGAGGAGCATCATGTCTAAGGAGCATTTAGCATGGCTACACTTCACACAGTTTCTCTCAGTTTTGACCCCAGCCCCCTGTGTGTAAGATATTTATACACAGGGGGATATATTAGGGGCAAGGTCTTCCCCCCCTTGCTTTACTGGTTAAATATCAAGTGTGATAAAAGCATGACATTTGGCTGAAGATCATGCCAAAACACTCCAGAGAGACTGTGCCTGTGGTAAGGATGTTTATAAAGCCATCATCATGAGACAGGATATTAATAAACCCTCACTCATTTCAGATGAGGCACAGTGGGCTGCAGAAGGACTTTAATGATTTTACCTTTTATTACTGTGATATTTAAGAGTGGAAAATGCTGCAGAGGTTGGCTCCTGGCAATCATTCATCTCACCAGCTTCAGCCTGTGGATTTAGAGGTCTCCAGTGTGGCCCAAGTCACAGTGTCAAGCTGCTGCCCTGGGTTGCTCCAGGAATGGACATTATCTGAACACAGGGCTTCATGGATCAGACACTGAGCACCAACCACACCATTTGTAAAAGCAGACAGGTGTTTTGTCACTTCAGGTGGCAAAATACCCTTGAGCAGCCACGTGGGAGTGGGTGAGTTTTGAGCAGCAGAGTCCTACTGGTTCTGGTGGGGAGGAAGGGATATGCAGCCAGGAATGTGTCACCATGGTGGGACAGACCTGCACAATGCAAGGAGGGGCTGGAAAAGCAGTCCTGTGGTCTCCAGGACCTGCCTGGCTCTGGACATGGAGTGCTCAGCCTGTGCACACCACGTGTCATCATGGACAGGGAGCAGCCCCTGGCACAGCCTCTCCTGAGGGCTCCACGTGCCAAGGGCACACACACACACAGCACACACAGCCTTCTGCAGGGGGCAGGGACAGGATCCCAGGGGGCACAGGGGCAGCAGCACATCTCTGCTGTCACTGGTGCAGACATGAGAAAAGCCACCTGTGCCTGAGCAGGCAGAGCTGTTCTGGAAGGAAGAGGCAGGAAGGCAGATCCTGACCCTCAGGCAAAGCCTGAGATGCAAAGCATTGCCTGGCATATTTAGGAACTGACTTGAAAGGTTCTCCAGCAAAACCTTGCTCTTTCTCTTCTGTTTAAGAGTTCCCTGCTACCCAAGTTCTTCTGTCTCCTCTCCACCTCCAGCTGCTGCTCTGAGGTGAAGCTGGCTCTTTCAGCAGGCTCATCAACAAGATGTGCAAACTCCACTGCGGCTCCCCTTCTTCAAAGGAGGCAACAATGCTCTCCCACACTGAGTGCTCTTCCCTCTCTGGAAGCTGGAGCAGACCCTGTTGTAACAGATCCCTGCTCCATTTGTGCCTGCAGAACCAGGGTTTAAAATGGAGTGGTGCTTTGGAGAGAAGGTCCTTTGTTCTGCCAATTAAAATACATGGCAAATGACCCAGTGCAGGCAGACTGCACAGCTGGGAGGAAGCTCTCTCAGAGATGGCAGAAACAGAGACACAGAGAAATTTCTCACTGTTTTCCCTCCTCTAATTTGCTTTTAATGAGAAATAAAGAGATGGAAATCATTCAGTGCTCAGGAGTGAACATCTATCTACATTAAACCAGCTGCCCCCAAGATAAAAGAGTTTCCTGCCCTGTGGTTATAAGTCATCTGGACTCAGTGAAATGGTCTTGATTTATCTAGAGCTAAACTTTTCCCTGGAGCAACTGATAGCTGAAAACACCTACAGATGTCCTGCTCTCAGAGGCCAAGCAGCCAACACCAGCTCACCCATGGCAAAGCCCCATCCTGCAGGGAGGAGTGGGAGGAGATCCCACCTCCTCCACCTGAAGAGTCTCAGTGCAGCCAAACTAAATTTATCCTAGCTACAACTGGTTCTTGTTGCAAATTATTGTCCTTCTGTCTGCAATCAGGGGACAGGTGCTTTGCCTGCCCCAGCAGTTCAGCTCTCTGGCCATGGGGGATGTGTTTGTGATCATCAGGGAAGTGATGTGGACATCAGGTTTGCAGTGCCATAAAGCCACACACCAGCAAACTCCATCCCCCTCTGCACAGAAGAAGCTGAGGTTCTGTGGAAGGATGAATTGGGGCTGGTCAGATCCATCTGGGGTCACTTTTGGGCCTCTCATGACAAGAAAAACCTTGAGGGGCTGGAGCGTGTCCAGGGCAGGGAACAGAGCTGGGAAGGGGCTGGAGCAGCAGCAGCAGCTGAGGGAGCTGGGAAAGGGGCTCAGCCTGGAGAAAAGGAGGCTCAGGGGGCCCTTCTGGCTCTGCACAACTCCCTGACAGGAGGGGACAGCCAGGGGAGTTGGGCTCTGCTCTCAGGGAAAAGGGACGACATAAGATGAAACAGCCTCAAGCTGTGCCAGGGGAGGGTTAGATTGTATACTGGGGAAATTTCTCCATGGAAAGGGTGGTCAGACACTGGTACAGCTGCCCAGGGCAGTGGTGGAGTCACCATCTCTTGAGGGATTTAAAAGCTGTGTGGATGTGGCACTTGGGGACATTGTTTAGTGGTGGCCTTGGCAGTGCTGGGTTAATTGTTGGATTTGATGATCTTAAATGTTTTTTCCAATCTTAGTGATTCTAACTATGATTCTGTCTCAGGAAACCAATGCAATAGAGGTGGTTTTCTCTTTTTTAAAAGCACATGAGGATGGACAAGCATAAGGCACCTTCATTTTTTCCCTTCCTCCAGCATTGAACACAAGCAAATCCACTGGGTCGTTTATAATGTGGTTTATGGATATTCTGAATGTTAATGTTTGCAACACTGCAGATCTTGGCCTAGTAAAAAGTGTTAATAATTGTTGCAATTCCTTGATTTTAAGTGAATTTTGTTGAAGGGTGTAGCCCCTCTGAGTCTCCAGCTGAGAACCAGTCCCTGACAGCCAGGACAGAGCCCAGGGGGCTGGGAGAGCACTGCCAGCCCAGCCCAGCCCAGTGGGTACCTGCACAGGCAGGGAATGACCACCCTGCCCACAGCTCCCAGGCAACACATAAGGAAAAAAAAATTATCATGAGGGTGGGCAGGCCCTGGCACAGGGTGCCCAGAGAAGCTGTGGCTGCCCCTGGATCCCTGGAAGTGTCCAAGGCCAGGCTGGATGGGGCTTGGAGCACCTGGGACAGTGGAAGGTGTCCCTGCCATGGCAGGAGCTGGGATGAGGCAAACAATCTTCAAGGTCCCTTCCAACCCAGAGCAGTCCATGATTCTGATGTGGCTGGTGGGGACCATGGTGGCCATCCCACAACCTCTCACCACCAGGAGCCTGGGCTGTGAACAGCTCCATGTGCCAGCTGGCAGCAGTGACCTTCCAGCCACACCCTGAGGCTGCCTGGTCCCTGCTGCCCCCCAGGCTGCCTGTGGGAAGGAAAAGCTCCCGGGTGCCTGCCCAAGGTGGCAGGGAGAGGGCAGGCTCCAGGCACACGACATCAGCTCAGCACTATGTTCCAGGCCCTGGAGTCAGTGTGGGTGGCTGTCACTCCAGGGAGCTGCTCCCACCATTCCCAGCCTGATGCAGCGAACAAGGAAGCAGCACAGCTGTGTGCATGAGGAAAAGGGAGCCTGAAGGATGAAGGATGAAAGATGCTGATGGCTTTCAGAGGACAAGGGTTGGTATTGGGAGCAGAAGAGGGACTGGGCCCTTGCAGAGTTTGCTGTAGCCTCACAGCCATGTGGATGTCAGTGGTGTGTTAAAGGGATGCAAGGGATGCTCTCCTGAACCAGGCTCCAATTCAGTTCACAGGGGTACCCAAGGGTGGAACAGGCAGAGGACAGGAGAACCCTAAAAGCCAGTTATCAGGGAGAGACAGCCCAATCCAGCCAAGCTCACCCCAGCCAGGAGCTCACAGCAGGAGGTGACCAGCACCAAGCATGATCAGCAGGGCAAGGGGGCAAATCTGCTCCTCTGCCCCACTCAGGTGAGACCCCACCTGCAGAGCTGCCTCCAGATCTGGGCCCCCAGGAAATTGAGTCCAGAGGAGGCCACAGAGATGCTCCAAGGACAGGAGCCCCTCTGCTCTGGAGCCAGGCTGAGGATGTTCACATGTTCACATAGAAGAGAAGGCTCCAGGGAGACCTCTGAGTACATTCCAGTGCCTTAAAGGGGCTCCAGGAGAGTTCAAGAGGGATGAGGGATGGGGGGGGCCTGGAGGGACAGGACACAGGGAATGGCTTCCCAGAGGGCAAGGATAGATGGGATATTGGGAAGCAAATATTCCCTGTGAGAGTGGGGAGGCTGTTGCATAGGGTGCCCAGAGAAGCTGTGGCTGTCTCTGGATCCCTGGAAGGGTCCAAGGCCAGGCTGGATGGGGCTTGGAGCAGCCTGGGACAGTGGAAGGTGTCCCTGCCATGGCAGGGATGAAATGAGATGAGATTTAAGGTCACTTCCAATCTGAGCTGTCCCATGGCTGTATGATCCTATGAGATCAAGTGGCACAATCAACATACACCTGTTTCCTGAGAGAAAAATGAGTGTGAGAGGTCTCTCCACACCTGAGCACACCCAGGGCCACGCTCAACCCTGTGCAGCACAAATTCATAACTATGGCCATGGACACTTGGACACCAACACTCTACAGCAGAGAACAACACTCACAGCAGATCCTCTGGGGAGAAGGGGGACATGAGGTGCCATGTCTGGCACGAAGAGGAGCTGCTGATGCATTTGCATTTTCCACTGGTTTTGCCTATGCATAAGCAATTTTTCATGACTGGCAAAAGAGAGAATGGATTAAAAATGGAACATGAGTAGGGGAACCCGTCCAAAGAGTGGGATTTCATAACCCATCAAAAAGCACGCCCAGAACTAGGACCAAATGCCGTGATCAGCATCCCTGCAAGGCAGCAGGGCCCTTGGAGCAGCAGTTATCCATCCTGGGCTCTGCAGACCACCGAGGCATTTAGGTGTTGTGCAGTGACCTGGCCATGCCGACGCAGAGCAAAACACTCCTGCTCCATGGAAACATCTGTGTGCCTAGAAAACACACTTGCTTATTGAAACCTGGGTCCAGGGAAAGGCACCAAAACAGACTTTGTTTCTTTGTTAGTTAGTTAGTTTGTTTGTTTGTTTCCTCCAGCTTTTCTCTTTTCTCCCCACTTGGCAAACCTGCTGGGTTTTGTTTTGCATGGAGCTGAAGCAAGCATGCCCCTTTTGTTTAGCAATGAAAACTAACTTATATAGATGCTGCTCCTGCCAAGACATTTTTGTTGGAGCTCCAGAAGCCCAGTGCTGTTAGACCCCAGTGCTCAGAGGAGCTCAGTGTGGAGTCAGGCCCCTGGGTCAGTGCAGAACTCCCTGAGCACCAGTGGCAGCACATCGTCCCTGCTGTCCCCACAGCAGACACCACGGTGTGTCTGTGCTGCCCGAGGAGCTCATGGCATGTGAGAACACATGGCAGCAGAGAACACCCCCACGGACACACAGCCCACCCTGGCAAGGCTCTGGAGTGGAAAGCTGATTCCCAGCAGCTCGGTATCCAAATGAAAAGCACATCCTGGGGGAGATCTGAAATGCCCAGCAGTGCTCAGTGCTCTCCACCTCTCCAGGGGATGAGGAAGAGCATCACCCTTGGAGCACTTCCCCTTGGAGCACTCCCCTTGCACCAAATCAGAAGGGTTTTGCACCTTTTGGGAACACTTGTGCTGGGAACACATGGCAAGGACCATCCCCTGGGTTCAGTCCTCACCCAGCTGTGGCAGAAGGGACTCCCACAGGCTGGACACATGAGATTCCACACCACAGGGCTGCCTGGGGGCTGGCAGAGTCCTCCTGAGGCACAGCACAAAAGAGCCTTCCCAAATGTCTTATCCCCATTGCATCTCCCTCTTCACTCACAGGCTGAATTTGGGAAAAACAGAGACTTCAGGACCCTGAGAGAGGCTTGGAGCCAACCAAGTAGATCACTCACTGACAGTGTCCCATAAAACACCCCACTGCTGCAGGCCCAGCTGTGCCTTTGGGGAGGAAGGGAGTGGAGACACTTGAAAAAACTCTACAGCAACACAATAATGCTGCTGCTTCTTGCTTTTTTTATTTTTTTAATTAGACCTCCTGATCACTGCTTAAAAGTGAGACCAGAAGGATCTTGTGGTTCAATGCCCATTAAAATGTACCCCAAATCAGACTTTGATTTGCAGTGTCCCCATGACCTCTGCCAGCACAGAAAGGGCATCCTCCTGCACACACACCTCGTGCAGCCCTGCCAGGGCAGGGGCACCTCTCCCTGGGGACTGTGCTGAGGGACATGGCACAATGACAGCTTCACCAGCCAAGGCAGCTGGTGCTGCTAACACCAGCAGCCCATGAGCACCACCTTGGGCTGCAGTGAAGGGGGCACCAGTGGACACAGTCTGGCTCCTGACACTCCAGCCTGGCTCCAGGCACCCCAAACTATCCCTTGAGGGAGGTGATTCAACATTTCAGAGGCTCACACAGTCTCCATCCACAGGTCTGGGTCAGGATGGAGATGCTGGAAGCTTTTATAACTCAGCCCAGCTCTGCTGATTTTATTGTTTTCACAAGGACTTACCCCAGCAGAGCTCCTGCATGTTCTGTGTGGAAGTCCCTACCTAGAAAATCACAGAAAATCCACCTTTCTGCTTCTATGCTGCCAAACTTTTGTGGGGACGGAGCTGAGTGTGTCTGTGCATTACTGTCTGAGGGCATCTCTGACTGGAGGGGTTTGGGAGCTGCTGCTCGGGATGCAGCACCCCTACATGACCCACACACATCCTTGGGGCACCTCCAGTGCCAAAACCCGCTGGTCCCTCCCCACCAGCACAGGCACCAAGGATGGCTCAGCCCTGGGCTCCTATCTCCAGGCCAGGGCAAACCTTCCTCATTGCCTCGCCACAAAGCCAGTCTTTAATTGCTGCTTGACATTAAGTATATGAGCAAGGAAGTCTTGGGTAAATGTTCTTGCTATGGGAACACACAGTGCTGAGTCTCTTTAATTACATTGTTTTTGTTTGGCTTTTTTTATTAGTTGTGCTGCGGCTTCCCCTCCCTGACAGGCCAGTGAGGCTCACGCTAAATATGGCCGGGTTTGGAGTCCAAGGTGAAACCCGAAGCGCGGCACCAGACTGGCTGGACGTGGTGCAAGCCAGGGTTACACGGGACACACATTCCAGCCCCGGCTCCTGCGCTCCCCCCGCCCTGCTCACACACCGCAGCCTCTCCCAGAACAGCCACCACGCTCCAAACCACCTCTACAGCTTCCTCTTCCTTGTCCTGGGAAATCCTCCCATTAACAGCCCAACCCCGGGCCCCAGGCTGCCCCATTTCTGTCGTGCTCATCACTTCCACACTGGTCCACATCTCCATGGTACCCATCGAGCCCATCTCCATCACATCCTTCTGTGTTCTCCCCATCCCCAACTGCCCTGCCCCACACCTGCTCAGCCCACCTCCAGGCTGCCCCTCAGGGCCAGAGAGCTTTCTTCCCGCTGGCCACACTGCTTTCATCTTCCTCTGCCCTCCTTGTTATTTTAAAGGCATTCCAGAGGATGCTGTCAGGCTTGGATGTGGTTTGCTTGGGTTGTTTGTTTTCGTACTGGAGGTTTTATGATCGCACTGGGAACAAGCCCTAATTGAGCTGCAATTCGAATTGCAGTCCGTGGGTATTTGTTTCATTTTTGGAAAGGCTCAAATGGCTGTGCAGCTTAGGCTGGAGAATGTATTTGGTTTTAACTGGAACCTGATGGAGACAGGACAGAGCAGGACAGGCTGCCCCAAGTCATGATCAAAGTTCCTGGGGAAGCCCAGTGTGGTCAGCCCAGTGCCAGGTACCCACTACACAACAGGCAGTGGTGGTTGTGATCACAGCCCTGTGACCACCCAAAAACTCTGGCACTGTCAGGGAGGAGGCAGACAGAGCCAGAACTCTGGTGCCAAGAGCCAAAGCGCACAGCCCTGGGGCCTGGCTCGGTGGGAGCTTGCAGCCACCCTGCAAACTTCTATTCCCTGGGAACTGCTGCCCTTGCAAACCCCTGCAAATCCATGTCCCCTGCAAATCC
>NC_031783.1:731544-746536 GCF_001522545.3 Parus major
GAAAACCCCTGTCCCCTGAAAACCCCTGTCCCCTGAAAACTCCTGTCCCCAGAAAACCCCTGTCCCCTGAAAACCCCTGTCCCCTGCAAATCCTGTCCCCTGCAAATCCTGTCTCCTGCAAATCCCTGTCCCCTGACAACCCCTGTCCTCTGAAAACTCCTGTCCCCTGACAAGCCATGTTCTAAAAGCATCTGTGCCCAGCAAATCCCTGCACTCCATAAACCCCTGTACTCCATAAACCCCTGTTCCCTGCAAACCTCTGCAGGGATTTGTTACCTTGTGCTTGCCTGGCCCTCCAAGAAAGGAGGCCCAGCACCCCAGAGGGAGCTCAGCACCATGCCTGGCTGCTCCTTGCTGAGTCAGGAGCTGCTCCAGAGCAGAGCTGCTCGCAGGGAACAGGCAGCAAGAAGGGGCAGGAGCTGAAGGTCAGTGCCCAGAGTGCCCTCCATGGGAGCTCTGTGGTATCACCTTCTGCTGACCGTGTCCCACACCCACTGCCAGAACCAGTGCTCACACCCACACCCACATGTGCCTGATGCTTCCAGCACCAGCAACCAGCCAGACCTTCGCAGGTAGGGATGGGTGGACAAGGCAGACAGAGGGACCAGAGAGCAGCTGCTCTTCTCCACTGCTGTCCTGCCAGGATCTCACAAGCCCAGATGCTGGAGCTGGTCAGCAGAGCCCAAGCTACTAACACCACCCTGGTTAAATCAGACTTGCACATGGGGAAGCAGATGAGCCATGGGGACTCTGCCCCTCTGTCAGGAGGAAACCCTATCCCAGCTGGGCCTGCCAGGAATGAGCAGCACTACTGCCACAGCTGCATGTGTGCAAACCATGCTCCAGGGGATCAAATGCAGGAGCTGAGTCATAAGATGACTGAAATTAAAGATCACTGAAAGCAAAAGAAGGCAGAAAAAGTATCCTTGTGGGTTCACAGGGGCCCACTTTGGATCCAACAGGAGTGGGAGGTAGATGCTCAGCACGGAGATGCCCAGAGCACAACTGGCTTGCTGGGAAGAGTGAGAAGGGATGAAAGGTCAGACTCACCCAAGGCTGGTCCTGTTCCCTTCCTTGTGTCCTGACACAAACTTTTGAGGGGGGGAGCAGGGAGCAGGGCAGGGGGCTGGCAGAGCCCATGGGGCCAGAGGTGTTCCAATGGGAGAAGGAAGGGGGCTGGGATGGCAGTGTCCCAGCTGCTCTGAGGGCTGTTTCCATGTACCTGCACCCCACCAAAAAGCCCAGGACCTTCCAGGAGCCAGGAAGAAGCAGTCACCTCTCTGTGCCCAACACAGCTTGAGCTTGTGCCAGAGGGATGTCGTGTGTTTTGTCACAGCCTCACCCCCGGGTAATGTTCCACTGTCTCATCACTCCCCTGACACCACCCAGCTCTCCCTCTGAGTGTGGCTCCTCCACATCACTGTGCTTTTTTCTGGCATGGTGGGGTCCACACTCAGGCCCCCCACTAGGGTTCAAAGTTTGGGTCAGCTCCTGGTTCTGCTGGAAACCGGGCTCCAGGGAGCCCCATCCCCACTGTCTCGCCCTGGGGCTGAGGCTGGCCTGGTATGGGGGCACAGCTCCACGTGCTGAGACCTGCACACTCATCACAGCAGTGACAGGGAATCCATTTCAATCCATTTCCACCCAGACTTGCAGAGAACCGAATCCTTTAACCTCCTGCGCCACCTGGTGCCACCAGGATGCGCCTCCTGGTGGAAGCCACCTCTTCTCCAGAACCATCAAATGGTAGAAAAATCACCCAAGAAGGTCTTCTGGAGGTGTCCTGAGCTCACTCCCCCATGCCTCTAGCTGGCCTCCATCCTCAGCCACCTACATCCCACCTGTACTTCCCAGTCCTCCAGTCCATCACTGGCATGTTCCTTCTGGTGGAAACCCACCTCCATTCCATTGTCCCACCCAAGACATCCAGCCAGATGGGACCAGAATTCTGAAGGAAACCAGGCTGAAGACTTCCAGAGCTGCACCCAAAGAGGTTACAAAAGGGAGCCCACAGCCAATGATCTCGGCAGGGAGGAGGAGACAATGGTCACAATGGAAGAACAGACGAACGCACACACCCGGCTCCAGAGCTGCTGCCCAGCTGGTAAACGTTACTGGAGTCAGAAACCCACTGGAGGGCACCCAGCAGGAGCCAGCCAGCAGTGCTGGCCACTGCCCACAGACTGTCCCAACAACAGAGCAGGAACAGCCTCTCCCACTGGGATCTCCCTGGACCAGCACGTTCCAGCCTGGCAAACCCCTTACCTGGCACAGCTTCATGCTGCATTCGCTTGCTCCAGATCAGCTCCCTGGCCAGCACCCACCAGGACCTTCTCTGACCACCCCACCACGTTCCCCTGGAGCTGGACTCATGCCAGCACCACCCAACTCATGAGCAACACCAGAGGGGCTGGGTCACTGCCACCCAACTACAACAGCATCTCCATGGAGCCAGGGTCCAAAGCCTGCAGTACAAGAAGAGAAGCCAGCTTTTTCCATCATTTTGCTAGAAAGCACCCTACAAGTGCCCAAGCACTCTTGTAACCCCAGCACTAACTGGGGACAGGACCTCCTTCCAGCTGGGGCTTGTCTGCTCCTTCGTCAGACCAGAGCTTTCCCATCTCATGTGTCATTCCTCTCTCTGCAGAAAGCTCTGAGGTACCACAAAGTTGAGCAACTCCAGCTGAAGATAACACAGTCCATGGAGGAATTTCCAAAACCCCCAGGACAGCAATTAGAAAAAGTTTCCATTCTAATATAAAGGAGCAACTTTGAAAACCGTAGGCATCACTGGGTCAATCCTCCACTACCAGGACCTGGACTTGATGGCCTTGAAGGTCTTTCCCAGCTGTAATGATTCTGTGATTCTGTCCTTCCACACATGGATGTGATACTGCTGAGCTCACCCATGGAACAGGCAGGTCTACAAACACCCTTTCCCAGCTCTCACATGACAGGAGCATTTCCTCAGCTTCTCCTCCCCTCACAAGGCACTGCCCAAGCTGGCCTGAGCTCTGCTTCTCTCTGCTGAGGGTGAGAGGCAGGTGATAATCCACAGCCAGTGCCATGCAGGGGAAATGGGGACAAAGGCAACATTGCCTTGGGTAAACTGATTTTGAGACTTGTTTTTGGGAAACAGATCCTTCAGTCACCACTCCTGACCTGGACTTGTGTGGGCAAGGTGCCCTTAGAGAAAGGGACAGGAGGACACAGCATGGCCAGAGTCCCTTTGCAAATGGGGACACCAGCAGCTGGTCCCTGAAGAGCTCCTCCAGACATGCCCAGCCATGCTTTCCAGTGGCTAAGCATTTGACCAAATCTGTGTTGATTTCCAGCAGGAATGCATCATCCCTGCCAAATTTCAAGTCTCTTTTTCAAAGAGTGGAGACACCAGAAGCCCTCAAATAAAGAGACGGGAGGAAAAAAAAAAAAAAGAAATTGGCAAAGCTATCATTTTTCCTCAACCTTCTGCTTAAAATTGGGAAAAATAGAGGGAAAAAAAAGAGAAAGTTCAGCCTCAGGCAGAAAAGCATGGAACAATCCAGCCCAAACAGTTACAGCCTGGCAAAGGTAAGAGCAAACAAACTTCCTCTGGGAAGTGCTGTACAGCCCTAATCTGTGGTGCCCTCCTTATCCCTCCATGCTGCTCACAGGGATGACTTCCCTGCAGCTCCAAAGAGCAGGGGTGGCAGGAGCCAACAGCTGCAGTGACCCTGGAGATGGGAGGTGGCAGGGGGGTGAGAGGAGACAGCACCTCCAAGATCTCCCAAAGCCCTTGGGACATCCCTGCTCACACAGTTACACCAAGCAGGACCTTTGAGACACACACAGCCAGCCTGGGCCCCTGCACCACCAAGAGGCTGGGAAATGTCCCCGGAGCTGGTGGCCCCAGCACATGGTGCGTGCTGCTGCCTCCTTCCTCCCCCTCCTCATCCCTAAGCAGTGAGGTAAGGGGTGAGGACACCTTCTTGTTCCTCAGACACCCAGCTCTTCCCACCATGCTCCTCACCCTGCTTTTCACATGTGCTGCAAGATCTTCCTCAGGATCAGGATGCACCCACACCTGGAAAACCCCCCTGTGCCCACCATGCCCTGCCACATGCTGGCCTAGGATGCTACAGCTTGTCCCCGTGTTCACATGGGGCTCACACTGCAATCACACCTTCCCATCACTGATCCAACAAGCCCTCAGCCCTCAGGGCCTCCCTTGCCCCATTACCCCAATTTTTCTGTGGTCTGCATTCAGACAAGGGAGGTAACAAGAGTGATCTCCAGGTAAAGTGTGGGAGCATCAGGAAGAGTGGGATTTAACTCCTCACAGAGCAGCTGGGTGACCCTGAGCAGGCCACTAAAGCCCTGGTGCTGGGATGGGGTGCCCACTGTCCCCTCAGACCAGGGAGAGCAAAAGCTACAGCAGCACAGTCCCAGTGTAACACAGGAACAGCTCCATCTCTCCGCTGGTGCTCCTGCCTGAATACCAAGAATTACAGAGGCCTGGAGTAGCCAGAGCTGGAAGGGACCCACAAAGGTCACAAGTCCAACCCCTGGCCCCGCACAGACACCCCAACAATCCCACCCTGTGCCTGAGATCATTATCCAAACACTCCTGGAGCTCTGGCAGCCTCGGGGCTGTGCCCATTCCCTGGGGAGCCTGGGCAGTGCCAGCCCCTCTGGGGAAGAACCTTTTTGGGAGATCCAGTGTGACCCTCCCCTGGCACAGCTCCAGCTGTTCCCTGGGTCCTGTCTCAGAAGGATGAGGTGATCATGCTGGTGCACGAGGAAGGCAGCCTTGGGTCTCTGTGCAGTGCAGGATCCTGATCCTGACCTGATGCCTGCATCATCAGGAAAGGAAACGGCCAAAGAAACTTGGAGTTCATGTGAAGTTCACCCGAGCTGAGCTCTACTCCATAAGCAAAACTTTCCTGCCTGCCACGAGCCTTCCAGAGCTCATGACCGGGGCAGAGCAGGGCCAGGACTGCACTGGGAGGATGGGATCTCTTGGCAGAAATCATCTTCCACTTGCACAAAGATCAGGCAGGCGCTCTGCCGGGAATTCCACCTCCTCACTCAAAGAGCTCCAGGAGGAGTGTGCTCAGCACTGAGGTTCCTTCAGACCCCAGCTGGACAGCAGCAGGACACCAGGCACAGACAGGGAAAGCAGGAGCACTGACTAAATGTCACAGCAGATTATGTGTGTGTCCAGAAGCAGCCTCCTTGCTTCCCAGGATTTGGCCCAGTGCTTTGAGGGATTTCAGCAAAGCTAGTCAAGGCTGCCTGCCCACACAAACCTGTGGGCACAGCAGGACTTGGCTCTGGAGCCCAGCTCGGGCAGGGAGGATGGAGCAGCAGGATGGGGGCATAGGCAGGGACGAGGCACCTATCAGACCTCAAAGAACCTGCACCAGCAAACCCCTGGCCTTCGCCCAGTCCCACTTCCCAAGGAGATCCAGAGGTGGAGCGGGCCCTGCCAGGACCACAATCCAGCCCAGCCTCACCAGGTGCCTCTGCCCTTGGTTCCTGGAATGGGACAGCAGGGACTGATCCCCCAGGAATCTCTGATGGGTCTCTCCTTCAGGACTGGTGTCCTCTGACACAGACCAGGCTTGCAGGGGCTGATGTCTCCAGCACACAGGTGTTGTGATCACCCAACAATGCCAGGACCTGGTGCACAGTGACATTTAAAACCAAAAGAATTTGGGTTAACATTATACCTGCTTGGATCTCCTTAGATCACCCCTGCTACTGTCATTGCCTCTGACCACAGTAACTGCCTCCTCCTCCCCAGTGAAGATGCTTAGGAATGAGAATACTGTTTGGGGATGAAAAAAATACACTTTTTAAAGAACCTGCTCCCTGAGCAGAAGTTTTAGCCTCTCTAGAGTCTGCTTCCAGTGCAGAAACCTTGACCTTGGGGCTCTTAACTACAGTGCCAGCACAAGCTGATGTACAAAGCCTACCAGAAAAGCTTGACCTGCCAGCCTGGAGTTCAGAGCAAGCCCACAAGTCAGCCATGGGTCTGGGGGATAGCCAGCATGAGACCCCAGATGCCAGGCGTCCTGGAGCAACAGCAGTTCCTTCAACAGCAGCTCTCATAGAGTCAGAGGATCCTGGAAAGGTTTGGGTTGGAAAGGACCTGAAAGATCATCTTGTTCCTGTCCCTCTCCATGGGCAAGAATACCAAAGTGCCTGAAAAAGGAGGTCAACATTGCCATGCTCCTTTTAAAGAGTGAGAAGCTGAGGGACGAGGCCCAGGTCTTGTCCTCAGCTGCTCAGTGGGCACATAACTTCACTCTCTGACCTGTACCAGACATAAGGCTCCGCAGATGTGGAGACCACTTGGGCTCACAACTTCCCTGAACAGCATCCAGCCCACAGGAAGGGTGAGTACGAGGGATGGGGAAGAGTCAGTGTGCAGTAAGACTCCATCAAAGGTGGAAAGAGATCCCAGCACATCCAAGGACACGGTCCTCCTTGTCCCACTCTCCTGGGATGACTCCTCCCTCCCATTTGGCCTCTCCACAGAGCACTGGCTCCTGCCAGCATCCAAGCCAGTGGATCCAATATCGACCTGGCACTGTGAGACACTCTCCAGGAAGATAAACAGGAGGTTCCTGAAGCCCTGGAAGGCAGAATTGTCTCTGCCAGAGGAAAGTACCTAAGAGCAGAGGAAACCTGCCCAACAGTGACTGCCACTGCTCAAGGGACAAGGAAGGATTAAAATTACTGGAGTACCTTGGAAGTGTCAGCTGTCAGGACTATCTGGACATGTCCATGTTTCTGTGTTTCCTGACCCAGTGTCTCCAGAAGCATCAGCAGCAGGACCAATGATCCCTTCTGCTCCCGGGGATAGAGGGAAATGCAGCCTGGCATTCCAGAACTGGAGTGAGCTGCTGCCCTTGCTGGAGCTGCTCTAGACACACAATTCCTCCACACTACCCTTCCCCAAGTCCAAACTGGCTCATGGAGAAGGAGGTTCATGGCTGAAGATCTGAAGACCTGACCAGTAGTAGGAAACCAGAAATAATCAGAAACTGAGAAATAATCTTATTGGAGGTATCAGCTACCAGCAGAGGGAAGTGGCCAGAGCACCAAATCAGTACAATACTTTATATTTGTATTTTAAATGCTATTTGTTGCCTGTGCTCTCAGTGAGGAAGGGACCTGGCTGAAGGCTCTGGTCCCACACAGGGAGAACCTGGATGTCAGTCTTCTGTGAACAGTTTCCTTCTGTTGCTTCTCCAGAGGGCTCAATTTCTCCCATTGCAGTGACATAAGAAACAAATGAGGATGAGAGTGCTGGACCTGCTGGAGCCTGCAGCAGCACAAAAAGGGTCCAGGCCTCGCTCTGCTCCCAACCTCTCCAGCTCCATCGTAATCACAGGCTGAGCTGCCTCTCCTGAGAAGAGGAGGAAAACTGGGTTCCCAGAGGCTTGTGGCACCAGGAGGGAAGGCACAAGGTCTTTCCTTCCTGCTGGCAGCACGAGGCAGCAGAAGCGGAGCTGCAGGGGCCGTGGCTCCTCTGCCAAAGCTGCCTCTGGGCTAAGGACTGGCTGCAGCACCACGTCAGTCCCACTGGGACCAGCAGCTGCCCTCCAGCCTCTGTCTGCCTGCAGGCAACTCAGAACATGAGGATAAAAAGTGATCATTCACAGGTAAATTATTCCTGTGCAATGCTTTCCTGAGGTTAACCGGACTTTCAGGGAGATACTTGGAGGGCTCTCTCCCCCCCACCCCCATCAGCATGTCCCTCAGAGTCACTGTTAAATCATTGTCCCTCCAGCTCTGGGGAGGGGGGTGTGAACCCCTGCTCCCCCCAGTACATCCAGAGGCACTGGCCATGGCCCCAGAGCTGGGGACACACCCAAGCTCTTGAACCACACTGCCCATGTATAGTTCAACACCAGGGACTCTGAGGCTCCCTAAGTGGCACCCACCTGGCTCCCAGAGAGGTGAGGTGGGAGGATGGCAGCACCAGGACAGCCCCTGGCACAGGAGGATCTCTGCAGACAGAGCCCTCCTTGTTCGCTGGGGCTGCAGCTCCTCTTGACAACATTTATTGCCTCTAAACCAACTTTGCATTGTTCTGCTGATGGCAAAGTCCATCTGCCACACGGGGAAGCTCCGGCTGCACGGAGCCCTGGGCAAGAGGCCCTGCATGGGCTGGGTCCCCCGGAGCCCCGGCACCCCGGCAGCGCCCGGCACAGCGTGCAGGTCCAGCTCCCATCCAGCTAATTCAATAAGTCACAGATAGCATGACTTCATAAGGCACACACAGGCTCCACAGCTATTAGGGGAATTGGGAGCAGGGGGAGGAGGAGCTGAAATGGAGAAGGGATGGAGACGGGGAGGGTGGAGAGGGGGAAGCTAAGACAAGCAGCAGAACAAAACATCCCATAAATCATGAGGAGCTGCTGAAATACCAGAACAAATGACCCCATAGCTTGGCCATTGTTCCCGAGCCAGGGCTTAAAGAGCTCCCAGTTGAGACAAAGCGCCTCGCGTTTCGTTTCAACACCGCGCCGGGACCTGTGCTGGGCCCAGCCGAGCTGGGGGCTGTGTTTCACCTCGGATCCATGGCTGGCACTGCTGGCATGGGGACAATGACACCCTCAGCAAGGTCAGCTCGGCCACAGAAAGTGCTACTGATGCAGTGCCCCCAGCTCAGCCCGCCCAGAGCATCTCCTTGCCCCCACAGCTCCCAGGCTTTCCCATTCCTCCTCTTCCACTGCAAGGATCAGGGCCTCATTTGCCTTGTTTTCCCTCACTCAGGCTAAGAGCTTCCTGGTCTGGGGAGAGAAAGACCTCCAGGACTTTTCTGGAGTGAGACAGCTTGAGCAGGGCTGTCTCTGAGCCTGCCATCTTCATGCTGCTGCTACTCTTTGCTTCCCAAAAAGTTGATGACAACTCTCTCTGTGCTGGCTGACTCTGGCAAAGGGACAAATGTCACACAGAATCCTGGGGACAGTCCCACACAACTGTGGACAGCTTTGGGAGCAGCAGCAGGCTCTCAGTGGGCTGTGCAATAGCAGCACTCCCATGCCCTGGATCAGGAGCAGTGGGATGGATCAGTCGGCAGCTTGGCACCTCCCCTGAGCCCTGCAGCTCCACCAGGACCATGGTGCCAGGAGGTGAGGACCATGGATGGGGACAGGTCATCTGCCTGCAGCAGCGACAGCTCCAATGCTAGGAGGCACTTCCACAGCAGGGATTCCATGCCCAGCTGTACAGGGAGAACCTCCACACCACTCAAAGGGGAAATATTACACTATGACACTTTAAATAACTTTAATGAAAACAGTTCCCTTAAAACATTTCTTTATAACCAAACCCAAAGCACAAGGCAGAGTGCAGCAGCTGTCACGTGTGCCACCTCCAGCATCCAGATGGTGCCAGCGAGGTTCCCATGTCCTGCTCACCTGGCCCCTTCCACCCGGGCCCGTGCGGGCTGTGCTGGCACACAGCTCCCTGTGCATCCCAGCTTCAGCAGCGAGGAGCTGGGACCCAGAGCCCTGCCAAGGCTCAGGAAAACAAGCTGCAGGCAGGGCTGAGCCCGAGGCAGCCGCCTGTCGCCAAGAACAGACACGCTGCTGCCAGCACGGCCTCAGCCCCGTGGTGGGCAGCCAAGGAGCAGAACCCAGATAACGGCACGGGGCGAGACAGGAATGCGCTGCATTTTTCCTCAGCTGCCATGGGAATAGGCTATTCCAACCATGGATCACAGGGAGGCTGGCTGACAGGGAAAACACAAGAGCCCAAAGAGAAAAAGCAGTGAGTAAGAAATGAAGAAGAAAACTGAGGGAAATCAGGTGAGCAAGTGGTGAGTATGGGAAAAGGAACGTGGAGGGGAAGCAAACCCAGGAACAAACAGATGAAGGAAAGCCAGAGCTAGAGCTCAAAAGGAAAAGGAAGGGACAAAAGGATTTCAGAAGGACAAACCTGCCAGGGCTGAAACTTCAAATAAGCAATAGAGCAGAGGATGTGAGGGAACAGAGGCTCCCAGCTCTCCCACACAGGAGCAAACCAGGGATCGCAGCCCTTCCATTGGATTAAGAGTCACTTCAGAGGGAAGATAAACGTGGAGTCTATCTCAGGTAACAGGCACAGGAGGAGAGGAGGCCACAGCTCACTCCAGCTGGGGAGAACAGGGATTGTTGGAGTTTTGGTGTTGCTGTAGGACAGCTTGAGGTCACAAGCTTTCACTTTCTTCACCCCAACAGCAAAATGTGGTGGGCTTCAATTCAAGAGTGCTTTTGTAGCCTTGTGCTGTTTAGGCTTGGGAGCTAGGTTAGAACCAGACACCACAGAAAGCAGAGCTTTAATAAACAAAATTCCAAATCCTTGCCTCAGTTACCAGGTTTTACCTCATGTGTCCCAGCACACACCATCCAGTAAAGAGAAGGGAATCAGCAAACCTGGGCAAAACCAGACACGTGCAGCTCCCAGGTTTCTCCCAAAGACTGGGAAAGCTCCTCTCCAGCACCTCCCAGCAGCACGACACCAGCACGGGGAGCCATGGGCTGAGGTGATCCAGCACATTCACAAGCCCAAACACTGGGGACTTTGTGGTGCTGGCTTTAAAAAAAAAATACCCTAAAAAAGGCCTAATAATGAAGTATTTATTTCAGTAAACAACGTATGAATGAAAGAAGTGTTTTCTCAATACTTCGCTTTTTCTCTGCCTTCTCTCCCTTCCCCCCAGCAATTTTGTTTTTAATAAGTGGAACTAACAGGGCTTCGCTCGCTGCTGGCCGGGCTGGGGAGCAGGGCCGTGCTCTGCTGGTCTGCAGCAGCACAGGAACACGTGCCATGGCAAATAGAGCTGCCTTGTGCCTGGGGGAGCAGCACCCATCAGCGTGCCACAGCCAGCGAGGCAGGGAGATGTGCTCTGATGGACACACCCAGCTCTGGGAGCTCTGCCTCAGGACCATCCCTGGCCCTGGCAGCAGCACGGGACATCCAGCCCCTTACTCACTGTGGCACCCAAGAACTGCACCTCCTGGCCCAGGGCTGCTGGCACTGGAGAAGGGCCAAGTGCAGGTAAAGGCATCTGTGTCCTGTCCTGCCTGGCTATGCTCAGTGCAGGAACATGGTGTCAGGCAGACTCTGTGACCCTGTGCAGCTCCTTCTCTTCTACCTCAGCTCCATCCACCCCTACCTGAGCACCT
Source organism: Parus major (assembly GCF_001522545.3). Classification (NCBI taxonomy): domain Eukaryota; kingdom Metazoa; phylum Chordata; class Aves; order Passeriformes; family Paridae; genus Parus; species Parus major. Next base: position 742,710 of record NC_031783.1, read on the forward strand.
GAATAATTGGGAACACTGGAAAACTGGTGCAGCTTGTCCTGTGTGGAGATGGCTTGTACTGATGATGCTTTAGTAGGAATTTCAAGCAGGAACCTCTAATCCCTGCCCCAGACTGACACCCAGCTTTTCAAGGCAAAGAGCACAGATGATGTCATGCTTTTCTACCTCCTGCTTGGCAACAGGCAGCAGCAGATTGAGCTGTCCTTTGCCTTCAAGCCTTGGGGTCAAGATGGGCAGGATTCTCAGAAGCTGCTGATTTGGAAAAACATGGTCCATTGCTATTCCATGCCACCCCTACCTATGTGGGATGAGCTGAACCTGTCACACACAGTGTGGGTGTTCATTTCTGTGCAGAAGCAGGTGAAAGGATGCAGTTGTAACCCTGGGTTGCAAATACAGACAGACTTGATGTGGGTAGGTATTTGTTCTGGAAGACAAGTTAGGCATCTGTAGATTTGCCAGGATATGATCCAAGTTTCCCATCAGCCAGAGGACTGAAGAGCAGCCTCACCTGCAGCCCAGGATGGTTTGGAGTGACTGAAGGTGCTGATCCTGCTGTGATGAGCAGAGATCCCTGGTGATGTACAGGGAACACAGAGAAAAGCTGTTTCACACCAAGGAAAAGGCCAGGAGATCCCTTAGCAGGTCATAGCTGCAGAGAAGACTGGAAAAATCTCCAAATCCCTCTTTGAGGACCTCTGCACGTGAGATGGATGGGAGCAGGCAGCAGGCAGGGTCCTCAGCTCACTGCCACCCCTCAGCATTTGACCCTCTGGGGTGACCCCTCCTCTGTGCCCTGCCAGCACCTGGGCTCCAGCAGCCCGAGCCACCCGGTCCTGGCTGCCAGGGTGAGGTCTGAGCCAGCTCAGGGAGTCTCCAAGCCATGGGTCAAACCCCCAGTACAAGGTGGGAGTCCTGCCTGACTGTGCCTGTGTCCCTGAAGGATGGGGACACCAGGTCTGTCTTCCTCAGCCTCACAGCCCCAAGATCTGGTGTGCTGGCACAGGGCAAACCAAAGGCAAAGGCAGTTCCTCCTCAGGCAGAGCTCGTTTCCAGACTGCTTTACAAAATCCCTCGAAAAGAGCATCGTCTACCACTGCTGCGAGTCACTGCTGCACAAGGTGGTGTGCCAAATGCAAGACAGATGGTTTCCCCCAGGAAAACGCTATGGAGTGGGGGAAAATGTACCACAAATATCCCCCAACAGGGCTAAACTGGGACCTGGGGGCTTCAAAGACACATTTAGAGAGGAAAGAGATTTACTGGTTTCTCATGCTTCTTTGTTATGAATAAAGACAAGCTCTGATTGTTTTTAATGAGCTCGCTGTTGTTTCTCTATTTGCTACATCACAAATTCACATATTTGTCTCTTTAGGAGATTGAGAGTAATTGCAGACCAAGTTTCCTCATCACATCCTCTTAGCAAAGGGAAGAAAGTTATGTAAGTGGAGAAGAAAGCAGTCTGTCCCCAGATATCCTGAATTCTCTGTCTGGTTCATTAATACCTGGAGAGCTTTGATGCTCAAGGAACCTCACAGATAGAGGAAGCCTTTGAGGAGGGTTCCACAGCCTCACACTGAAGTGCTAGAACACACAATAAGTGCCAGAAAGATCTCCAAAAAAAGCAGGGAAATTGAACACCAAACTTGACATTCTTGCAATTTCTAAGATTTTTTTTTTTTTTAAAGTTTTACCCTCCTTTATCTATCTAAGGGAGCAGAACACAATGCAATTTCCAGGTCCTTTAAATATCCTTGGCAGGTCACCTCTAGTGCTGGGATGGCTGGCTATGATCTCCTTCCAAGACTCTTACAGCAGAGCTCAGAACCCAGGATGAACGACCCCCTGCTCGAGTGGGGACAGCTCCTTCAGCCCTGTGTCACACCAGGGGCTCCAGGCAGGGCAGCAGAGGGGAGGGAGGGAGGGAGGGGGCACCGTGTCCCGCAGGGTGCCTCAGGCTGGAACAGCCCGGGACCCTCTGACTGCTCACTCCGGCCCTGGTGACAGAGGGCAGCCCCTGAAAATGTCCCTGCAGATGGCAGAGCTCCCACAGCAGCTGAGGACACCCCACTGCAGCTCCCAGCTCCGGCTGATCCCATGGGCAGCGAGGGGGGATGCATCCTCCAACAGCTCCCAGTGCTATGGGGAAGGGGAAGGGGAAGGGGAAGGGGAAGGGGAAGGGGAAGGGGAAGGGGAAGGGGCAGGGGAAGGGGAAGGGGAAGGGGAAGGGGAAGGGGAAGGGGAAGGGGAAGGGGAAGGGGAAGGGGCAGTGGTGGGCTTTGCCAGAGGCTGTGTGCTCGTGTGCCCCAGCTCAGCAGACACTCCCATTACCCACATGAGCCCTGACAGAGCTTCAGCTGCAGGATGCTCTGGTTTGATACCTTGGGGGAGGCTCTGCAGCAAGTGGAGGGGTTTGGAGGACTGTTGTCCCACAGGACATTGCTTTGACAATGGCAGCAGTGGGAAAAGGGGACAGGAGGGTGACTGGAGAGGCAGAAGCCTCTTCCCCCAGTCCTGTCCTGCAGCTCTTACCATTCAATGCTCAGAGACCTGGGCCGGAAGGCAGACAGCTCGGCCGAGCCATACTCAGCTTTCCTTCTCTTCTCCTGCTTCTGCTTCACCGACAAGCGGTGGGCAAACCTAGCGAGGCTGCTCTCCGACCTGGGGAGGGGAGAGGAAAGGTGTTAATGGCACTTCAGCCCTGGCTCCAGTGGCACACCCAGGGCACAAGGCCAGGAGGTGCAGGGTGCCGAAAGGAGGGTGTTCCCAGCCGTGGCACCAGTCCTGGGGCTGGGAAGTGGAAGAACAGCAGCAGGTTTGGTATTGCTCAGCAGGACCAGCACAGATCCATGTCAGCCAAACCAGAGCTGCAGCCTGGCGGGCTGAGAGAGCCAGGTTCTGCTCCCTGTGAGCAAAATCACCTCCCCAGGCTCCAACTGGTGACAGCCAACACTGGAAAAACAGCCAGGGACACGTCGGTGGAGAGAACCAAAGCAGACTGAATCAGAGGCCACATACTCCTTCTGAGAAACTCTGGAGCTCCTGTGGCCTCCCAGCTGGAGCTCCCAAACACCAGAACAGCTTCCCTGAGGAGGACTGACATGGAAATCATGACATGGGAGAGGTTCTGGAAGAGGAAACAGAAATGTGTGGGAGCAAATTCAACCGAAGGACCCGTCTGTGCTGACCAAACCCCTTCCCAGCAGGTGGGGTGCTCCAGTGTCGCTCCCAGCCCCTGAGACAAGCACATCCACAGGCTCCAGGACCGTGCTGCACATTCCAATCCATCCCAGCCCTGTCCAGGGGAGAGCTGCTGGCACAGGGCACACCTGCCCTGTCTCCACACCCAGTGGCACACAGGCTGAGAATGGCTGAGGAGGCACAGAGACCCTCAGCCCTCTGCCTCCCTCTGGCATGCAGAACCCCCAGAGCTCCTGTGCAGAGGGTGGCACCCCCAGCCTGGGGCTGAACACGCCACCACAGCCTGGCCCTGCTGCAGGAGCAAGGGAGGACAAGCCTGGGGAGCTGGGACACCCAGACTTGGGCACATGACCAGGCACTGAGGCTGTGTGCCAGCCCTGCCACACACTCACAAGTATCACATCCACTGCCTCCTGTCCTCCTTTAATGTGCCGGCACAACCTGCTCCCAACGCTCAGCCAGCACCAGGCTGGGCAGCAAAGGAGACAGGAGTGATCTGACAGAGTTCCCAGGGGGATGAGGGACAGAGTTGAGGGGAACTTTGAACCTACACACATTGCTAAAGCAAATTCTCCTCTCCTCTCCTCTCCTCTCCTCTCCTCTCCTCTCCTCTCCTCTCCTCTCCT
>NC_031783.1:746946-751783 GCF_001522545.3 Parus major
TCTCCTTCAAACAAAATACCTCCAAAGAAAGAGAAAAAATCTATTTCTCAGAACTGAGAGCTCCCTGCCTTTCCTCACAGTAATTAGGCCAGCACCAACCAGCTAACAGTTTTTTCCCCAATACATTTTAAACACAGACATCTTAAATTCATTAACTGGTTATTGATTTATTTTTCAGCTTATGAATTGCTGTTGCTGGGGATGGGGTGGAGACAGCTTTCTGGAGAGGGCTCTTGTCTCTCCAGTCGCCGGCAAAGAGTTGTTCAGACCTTCCAGGGTCATTCTTTACATTCTTGAGAAAAAATCCTACTTTGATGTAAAGGATGAGGTTTGCCTTAAAAGAAACCCAACAAGAAACCCAAACCCCAGCTTTCCCCCGCTCACAGCCGGAGGAAGAGGCATGATCCTGATGCCCATAGAGCAGAGCCTGGCACCAACACCATCCCCACCACCTCACTCTCCTTTGATCTGGTGTCAAAGCTCAGCTGGAATGGAGAAGATCCCATTTCAGGAGGGGTGAGAGGTGGGCACTGACAGTGCTCTGCAGCAGCCCCAGGCATGGTGTGGACACCAGGATGAGCAGGGCTGACCCAGGAATGGGGCTGGGCAGTGGGAACAGGTGCTGCTGCTTGCTGTAGCACCTCCTCAGTGGCATTTGGCAGTTCCTGCCTCTTCCCACCTGCCCAGGAGGAGCTCCTGCCACCCTGCAGGGATGAGGGCTCCAGCCCCATCTGAAAGGATGCTGGGGGTGCTTATCTCCTGAGATCTGGGGATTGCCTGGAGAATCCTGCCCTGCCATTACAGCCACCCCTCCCAAACGGGTCCCCAGCAGGGAAGAGGGGCTGGGAAATCCCAGATGCCCTGCACAGATGCAGGAAGGCAGCAGCCCCTGTGACAAGTGCCTCTGTGGTGCTGGTACATGCTCCTTTCAATATCCACCACGGTGACAATTACACACCTAGGAGCTTTACCTGGATGTATCCACCTGCCCAAGCATGGCAGGAGCAGCCGCTGCAGATTGCATAAAGCCAACAGCATCTATCAAGAAGAGCTGGTGGGCGAAAACAGGGCAATGTGCCACATGTCATCAGGATTAGGAATGAAGGAGAGTTAGTCCTGGGGGCAGAATGGGCTGGTGGGGCTAGAGAAGCCACCTTGGTGCTCAGGAACATGTGGCTTTGCTGTGAGTCATGGCATCAAGGGGAAGGCACGGGGAGACAGGGGATGGATGCTCTCCAGCCCAGGGCAGGTGCTGCCCAGATCTGCCTGATGCAGGACAGACAAGCTAGTCCATGTACGAGTCAGAAGTTGACCAAGAATCCTGGGGTGCTGATTTCAGCCCCCAGACCTACCAGCCACCACCTCCAGCTGCTCCAGCCCAGGTAAAGGAATGGCTGTGACAGCCCAACACCTCCCCCCAAGAGCTGTCAGCAACTCATCCAGCCACGAACCAGCCTCCCTCACCTCTGCCAGACCCCAAAGCTTCAGCAGAAGCATCACTAATTAGAAGCCAGGAGCACATTACAGATCATCTGGCAATTTATACAGAGCTGCTTTACATAAACCGTGCTGCAGAAGGGGGAATGAATCATACCTGAGAGCAGCAGAGCCGCTGCCCCTCGCCCCAGCAGGGCCCTGCTGCTGCTCCTCAGCTCCTCCGAGCTCCTGTGCTGAGCTGCTCCGGTTCCCTGGGCTCAGAGTGCTCCCAGGGCTGGGGTGCTCCCACAGCACTGGGTGTTGTGCTGGGTCTGGGCTCTGGGGGTGGTAGTGGGGGTGAGCCTCTAGCACAGGGAGGGGGATGCTGTTGAGACCACACTGTTACTTCCCAAGTGCTTTCCAAACAATAATAGATGTCCCTGTCCCTTAAGAAGGATCAATGTTAGGGATTTTGAGGTAGAAGCAGGGAAACAGGCACAGAGGACACGCAGGTAAGACACTCCCTGTGGTTGCCAGCATCCTTGCCCCTGTGTGCTTATCTGATGGGCAAGATTTCAGTGTCTTCTCCCACCAGGACCACACACTCAGCCCCACCAGTGCTGGTCTGGAGAACAGGCAGTCCCAGGTGCCACTGTCATCTTGAGCCAGCTTCATCCCAGCCATGGCACGGAGCCGAGGCCAGCACTGCTCCCCCAGCCCTGCCACTGCAGGTGCTGCCCTCCTGGGCAGGATCCAGGCTCACCTGCCCAGCCTCCATCAGAGGCAGCATCTCTGCAGCAGCTCAGCACCAGAGCAGTCAGGGCTTGCACAGCTGCACCTGCCGAGGCAGTCCCCACACAGCAAAGTGACACGTGGGAAAAGCCATCAATTGGAGCATCAACTGCAGCACTGGAAGAATTGTCTCCTGACAACCAGAGGAGGTTGTTCAGCTACTGTGCTGTATCATAAATCACACCTCTATGACTTGCCATCTGTCAGCCAGATTACACGTGTTCAGAGTCCCATGTCAGCATTTAAGTCAGAACACGGCATCTTTTCCCAGAAATAATTATCAGTGCTGAAGGCTCTTGCAGCGATATCCGTCCTCAGCCCTCCCCTCCAAAGGTCTGGACAGAACAGGGCTGGCATTCCCAGAGGGCAGGACCACCTCTGTGGCACAGTGATGCACAGCCTCCATGTGCCATGTCCCCCCTGAGCCCACTGCTTCAGGCACGGGGAGGGGCAGGGTCGGGCATGGCAAACACCCCCCTGGCATCAGCCATGGCACCCAGCACCCTGAACAGGGACAGGCAGAGGCTGCTGCTCAATGGAGACAGGGACAGTGCTGAGAGCCCAGGAGTGTCCAGCCAGGACGAGCAGAGTGCCCAGAGCAGCACTCGGACCCCAGGCTGGCCAAGGAGGAAGAGTCCAGCAAAGCACAGGGCACAGCTCCCGCTGCCCCAATGCACGGTGTGACACCAATCTGTGCCCACACCTTCGCCCCACAGGTTTTCTGGGAGCCCAACCCCACAGGGGTGACCGATAAAGCTCCCAGCCTGCCAAGGCAGTGGGAAGACAGGCAGAGCATGAACATGGTGGGCTGGCAGCCTGTCCCCATCCTGCCTGTGCCTCCGGCAGCTCACTGAGCCGCCACCAGACACGGCACCCCAGCTCACAAATCCCTCAGCTGCCCTGGGATGAGGACAAGGGGCTGAAGCGCCTCCCTCCACCCCCTCGCTGGCCAGGCAGGCGGATGAGCAGTGACATTTCCCAAAGCTCAGTACAGAAATACACGGGCACGGAATTCATCCCTCCGGCTTCACCCGCCACACACAGGCGTGAATCCGGCCGGGGGTTCGCAATCACCACCACATTCCCCACACCACAACTGGGAAGTGATGACAAGCAAAATCCTGATCCCTCGGCTCCGCATCCCTCCCTCCCGCGTAGCGATCCGCTAAAAGCCTTTCGGCAGCCTGCGGCCGCCGGGGTGAGCCCGCAGGAGCCAGGGTGCCTCAGCCCCTGCTGGCACAGCCCCTGCTGCCATGGCCAGAGCCGCAGGGAAACCAGGAGCCACCAGGCACAGCTGCACCGAGCTGTGAGGTGAGGGATGAGCGAGGTCACGAGAGTGCCAGCCCAGGCACCGGCACAGGATGACCAGCACCAGCAACACCTCTGCTCCACCAACGCACCCAGCCAAAGCCCTCACGGCACACATGGCACACCAGCCATCCATCCCACGAGATATCACATCCAGGCAGGAAAACCTCCCACTTGTTGCACACTCCTTAGTGTGAGACTCGGCAGCCAGCACGTGCCTGTGGCTCTGAACTAACCCAGATGTGGGCAGGGAGCTCACAGCCTCTTCCATCAGCACAGGCAACAGTCCCGGGATGAGCCATGGGCTGCAGGCACCCCAGACAAACAAGCAGTGTTTCAGCTGGTCCTGTCTCCTTGGGGAGCAGCCCCTGCACAAACAGCTTTGAGCTGGGCTTATTCCCACGGGCATCCCGGCCGCAGCCGGGCCGAGGCAGGCGGCTGTGCCCGGGGTGGGCAGCGCTGGGAGCAACAGCCCCGCACTCCCCGCAGCGCCTTGTTTGCACAGGTACAGTCAGGATAAAATAGAGGGAAAATAACCAAAGCTGGAAAGGTTCTTCCCAAGCAGGGAGCAGTCTTGTGGGGGAGAGAGGGTTTGGGAAGGACAGCCTGATGGCCACGAACACGCAGTCAGGCTCCAGGCGAGCGCTGGCTGCGCACACCGCTCCGGCAAAGCCCCTCTCGCTTCCCACTGACCGTGGTCCCAGTCACAAGAGTGGCTCCAAAGCAGCAGCCAGGGCCAGGAGCCCAGTGAGCCATGGCCAGCTGTGCCCTGCAGGGACAGGGACAGATGCCCGCGAGCGATGCTCACTCACCTGCACAGCCTCTGCTCCCTTCGCTCCTGGTGCTCGGCTCACCCACTGCCAGAGCAGCAGCTCATCCCAGAGCATCTCTTCAGGGGAGTCCCTGTCCCCTCTATGCACACTCCCATCCTCAATGGGGTCCCCTTCTCCCATCCACGTTGCCTGAACTCCTCAGCTGCCACCTCCACTTCCCTCACCCATCACCTCAGGTTTCTCGTTTGCTCTGTGCTTGGCTCTTTTTCTCTTTTTTTTTTTTTTTTTTTTTTTTTTCTCCCAATCTTGTTTCTATAGAAACGAGATTAGCAGAGGGGGAAATAAAACAGCCCCATGTGACTCAGATTCCGACACTGAAGAATCTCCTGGTTGCGCTTGCCGTGGTTTTACATAACCAGGAGCCTGTGCAGGCTTGGATGGGGGCACTGGACTGGGATGGGGGTACTGGGCTGGGATGGGGGCACTGGGCTGGGATGGGGGCACTGGGCTGGGATGGGGGTACTGGGCTCAGATGGGGGTACTGGGCT
>NC_031783.1:752005-764414 GCF_001522545.3 Parus major
GAGGGACACAGGGCTCAGCCAAGGAGAACCAGGCTCAGCTGAGTGGGATCAGGCTCAGATGAGGAGCACCAGGCTCAGCTCTGGAGGCACTACCAGGCAGAAGGCAGCAATGCCTCGCCTCCACTTGCCTTGGGTTTGCTGCCACACTCCTGATGCAGTGACATGTCACCAAACCCTGCTGGCACCCCATGAGCTCCTGTCACCCTGCATGGCCCTGCCTCACTGCTTGTTCACACTGAGAAGGGGAGAAAGCAGATGCTGAATACTACTCTGAGTCCCACCAAAATCTCTGGGGTCCCCTGGTGAGCTGTGCAGGAGGAAGCAGCCCCAAGACCCCCATGCTGCCAAGGCTGTCCTGCCCCTGCCCTCAGCACTGAAAAAGTGCTTTGGGGCACTGGGCTCCAACCTTCATGGACTCCTGGGTGACCAAGCAGGCAATCTGGTGAGCTGCAGACAGCCACATATTCCACTCTGCTGACATTCCTCCTACTCAATCTCCCAAATCTGTGAGCAGTGCCCATGGCTGGGGCACTCAAACAACGGGCTGAGCTCTTCCATCACTGCTTTGGGGACTGACACAGGACATTGCCCACAGGGACTTCCCAAGCCCAAACCTTAGCTCCAGGTCAGCTGAGAAACGCTGAGGACCCTGCCTGAGGACCCCCCAAGTGTTTCCTTAGCTTGGGGACAGATGCTGATTGCACATGGCCAGTGCTGCCTGCGAGGGTCACCCACCCAGGGCTCCTGCTGATGAACTCCCATGTCTGTATGGGACACTGCCCTTCTGCTGCACCTCTGGAGGCTCGACCCCCACTCACCCCCCACTCCCAGGTACTGCCCAGGACTGAAAAACAGGCAGCACGCTCTTTTACTTGAATAATTTTTATAGTGATAGGACAAGGAGAAACAATTTTAAAGTAAAAGAGACAAGATTTAGATTAGATGTTTGGAAGAAATTCTTTGTTTATAGTGTGGTGAGGCCCTGGCACAGGGTGCCCAGAGAAGCTGTCACTGTCCCTGGATCCCTGGAAGTGTCCAAGGCCAGGCTGGATGGGGCTTGGAACAACCCTGGGATAGTGGGAGGTGTCCCTGCCATGGCAGAGGGGTCGAACAAGATTATCACAAAGATCCCTTCCAACCCAAAGCATTCCATGATTTCTAGGATTCTATGAAATGGGAATCTAGGATGTTGTCCTGCCAGAACACAGCAGTGAAGTGCCTTCCCCAGGGACAGCACAGGAGCTCAGCTGGGTTAGCAAGGCAGCAGACACCTCAGGAAGTTTGGCTCCTTCCCAAAGGATGGGGCATTGGCTTACCCAGTTTCTCCAAGTCCTTGGTTTTCCTTTGGGATTTCAGTGTCCCACTTCTCAGGCTGATTCAGCTGTGATTAGCTGGTGAGCTCTGCTGCTGTGACAGCCCCAGGCCTGCCTGCAGGATATGACATTGGGAAACCTCTCCCCCCACAGGGCACTCTGGTGTTCAAGGGGGTCTCAGTTCCCTCCCTGACACATCAGGACAGATCAGACAGCATGTCAGAGCAGCTGTGGGCAGCCACACTGAGAACAAGTGATGAATTTGGGCATATCCACCCAACCAAACTTTTCCATGAGTTATCCCAGAGGGCTGGGGATCTGCAGGAGGTGCCAGGGTTGGGTGGTGCTGCAGAGAAGGAGCCAAAGGCTCAGGTAGTGCTGAGGGAATGAGCCCTGTGAGGACTCTGGCTCACCCACCTGCTGAGGATGCAGCTTCACACCCAAAGCATCCTGTCTGGTGGGATCCAGCAGAGCTGGGGATGCCAGTTCTGACCCAGCAAGGAGGGTGCTCAAGGGCAGGACAGATGGGCAGCAGCCAGAGGCTTCCCAAGGCCAGGGAGAGGGACCCTGGGGATGCTGCAGATGGGGAAAGAGTGACAGGATTTGCATGAGAGGGTGAAGAAAGAATGTAGAGGGCTCATCAGAAGGGAACAAGGAGAGATGTTTTACAGCCCTGGGATAAGAGGCTGCAGCTCTAGGTAAGTTGATCCTGAGCCATTCCTCCCCTTGCCACAGCTCACCACAACATGAGCCATTGCTCTGATTACCCTAAAACAGTAAAGGAAAGATTGGTCACATTTGGAGCAACCCCCTGAAAACCACAGCCCAGGGCAGCTCCTTTCATTGGCCAACACAGCTGTGCTCACTGGGGACTTGGGAAAGGGATTTTCATAACAACAGAAGTCTCAGTGGTCGCTGACATTTGCCAGCTTTTGGGGGACATAATCAGTGTTCAGTGCCTGTCAGTGAGCCCTGTGGCTCTTCACAAGCCGAGCAGATGCAGGCACCAGGACTGATGCTGGGCTGGCTTCCCTGGGAAGGACCAAGCTGGACCCTGCAGGACCTGGCTCTGCAGCCAGAAGCCAGGCAGAGCAGACGGGATCCTCTATTTAAAGTATGATAACAGGGTCACAGAAACGTCTGCCAGCAAAAGCACTTGGATACCTTGATCTAATTATAGCTGGCATTATCAGGCTGCATTACAATTAGCAAGTCAGTGGCCAGTCTCTATTTCTGGTCTGCAACACGAGGCAGGTCGGTATTCCAAGGAAGAGGGAGAAGGGAAGCAGGGGGAGCAGGACGGAGATAGCTCACGGTGTGTTTAAATAAGCAGCACAGCTGCTTCCGAGTGCTGTGGAAAGGCAAGTTTTATTTGGAGGGTGTTTATATGGAAAGCCAAGGAGAGAAACACAACCCACCCCTTCAGCACAGCCTCCCTCAGTCATCTGCAGGCAGCTCCTGACCCTGCACCCGCTCCTTCCCCCTGATGGTGAAGGCTGTCCGCAGCTCTAGGTCCCACCAGACCTGTGGGGTCCTGTGCCCCAGAGCAGAACCCTGCACCAGCTTTTCATGGAATTGTTAAGGTTGGAAAAGTCCTCTCAAATCATCAAATCCAACCATTCCCCAAGCAGTGCCAAGGCAACCACTGAACCATGTCCCCAGCTGACACATCCACACCATTTTTAAATCCTTCTGAGGACAGTGACTCCAGCCCTGCCCTGGGGCAGCCTTTTCCAATGCCTGACCACCCTTCCAATGCCTGAGCACTCTTCCATTTCTTCCAGTGAGGAAATTTTCCTTAACATCCAATCTTTTCTAAGCTATTTAGAAGCCAGACTAAAGCAGCATCCAGGAGGGAACCCAACCACACATCCTACAAGCACACAACCCAACCCTTGAACTCCACAAAGCCTGTTCCCATCGGCCTGTCCAGTGCTCAGCACCAGCCCTGTTACTTAAGGACAGCTGGCAGCCAGAATCCCTGGAAATGGCTGGCATTTTTAGAACATCTTTTTGTTTTCTTTGAAAAACAGAGTTTTGTCAAACTTAGAGCATTAGATGCAAAGTATGTGATGCTAATCCGAGCAGAAGGAACCATCTGATGAGTCCCAAATTAAAATGTTCCTTTGTTTTGGCTTTCAAACTTTGCATTTTAATACTAATGCACAATCTGAATGGAAGGTAAATTTGCATGTCCTTCCCCTAAAAATTGTCTCTCAAAACAATAATTTTACTCATTTGCATTTTGACAATAACCACTGTCCCCTCTCTGACCAACATCTGTGTTGTGACAGAGATGCTGGGCACATGTGCCACAGCCTGGTGAGTCATTCTGCACCCCAGCATGTCTGTGCCACTGGGAGGACTGGATCTGCACCAGTATCATCTGCCCCCTGAGCAGACACCTTCCAGCTGGAAACCCATCCCCACAGGAAGCATCCCAAGGGTGGACAAAGCAAGGAAGCAGCAGAATGTGCTGCTGAGAGCCCAGGGGTATGAATGTGATCTAAAAAGGGGCTACAGGACCTTGGAAGAGGTGGAATCCTGGAGACAATGCAAGGTGATCAGGAAGTTTTCTCTCCAGATTATAAGCAATATTTAGACTGGGATCTGCACACCTGTGCCATTGTCACATCAAGAGCCTGTTGTTGCCATTTGTAACATGTAAATGTAAGACAGCTGAAAAGAAGAGAAGGATTTGGGGCTGAGAGCTGGACCTGCCCTGGCCATGAGCACCCAGAAACACCCAGGGCTGGGCTGAGCCCCAGTGTGGGCAGCAGGAGGGGGGGATTCTGCCCCTCTCAGGTGAGACCCCACCTGCAGAGCTGCCTCCAGCCCCAGAGTCCTAGCCCAGGAATGTTATGGAGCTGCTGCAAGTGAATCCATCCCCAGATCCAGGGAGAGCCGGGGGTGCTCACCTGGAGAGGAGAAGGCTCCAGGGACACCTCAGAGCCCCTTCCAGGGCCTAAAGGGGCTCCAGGAGAGCTGCAGAGGGACTTGGGACAAGGGATGGAGGGACAGGACACAGGGAATGGCTTCCACTGCCAGAGGGCAGGGATGGATGGGATATTGGGAAGGAATTGTTCCCTGGCAGGGTGGGCAGGCCCTGGCACAGGGTGCCCAGAGAAGCTGTGGCTGTCCCTGGATCCCTGGAAGTGTCCAAGGCCAGGCTGGATGGGGCTTGGAGCAGCCTGGGATGATGAGAGGTGTCCCAGCCCATGGCAGGAAATGGAATGAGATGAACTTTAAGGTCCTTTTCAGTACAAACCATTCCATGATCCTATGATTGCAGGTAAGCAAAGATCTTTTTCTGACTCCCAACCATGAAACAGATCATTGGAAAGAATCATTTCATGACTGGCACATCCCAGTGTGCTTCACTCTCAAAATTAACAGTCTACTTTAAACCCAAAAATCCATCCATATACAGACAACAAATAAATAAAACCTACAAAATAACATGGTCAAAAATCCCTTCCCTTGGGCAAAACCCTCATCACTTTGCTTGTTTTGAAGAATTCTATCATTTCCCTCTGTGATTGTTTTTAATGAAGATATCTATCACTCCTTCCTGAGCAGCAGGATGGAGCACTTGGGCTCTTCCAAGCAGGCTGTGTGAACATGATGGATTGTCCATGTGCCAAGTCAGAGGAACGTGCAGACTTGCTCCTGTCTTGCCAGGAGCCAGGTTTTCAGAATTCTCCTACTACAAATTACAGCTTTTATCCTAATTAAAAAGATATCAGGGAAAATAAAGAAAAGAAGGAAATCCAACCAATTTCTTTGTTCATGTGCAATCAGCAGGGGTGAGTGAGAAGGTTCCTGAAGGGGCTCAGACCTCCTGAGACCTTCACCTCCCTCCACTCCTGCCAGCTGAGCCCACACATGGTGAGCAGCACCACGTCGTGCCCCAGCCACCGCAGTGTGTGGCTGCAGCGTGCTCCCCACGCAGGGACAGACGCCCGGGGGGAGGTGCCATTGTTTAGTCTGTGCACAGCCCTGGCGCTGGAGACGCCTCTTGTTTTCCATGGCCCCGCGTCCCACGCTGCGCGCAGGAATGGAAAAGCTTGTTATTCTGGGCTGCTGGGCAGCTGGGCCCTTCCAAGAGCAGAGAGCACTGATGTGGTTAAGGCGAGCTGGCCTCAGAACCTCCATGGTTTCAGCTCCTGGCTGGCACCCATCTCCTCCAGCAGACCTCACCACCCGCCATCGGGACAGGCAGGTGACGGCAGCTGGCTGTGCTGGGCTGCACTGATGCACTCCTGTGTCCAGGTGTGCTTGCATGATCCTGGGGGAGGGTGAAGGATGGGAGAAGGGTGACAGAGAACGAGCCCAGACCCCAGAGGCACCAGGACAGCCGCCCAGAAATGGAAGAAATGGACCCCTCAGCATCCCACTGGTGTCAGTGCTCAGGAATGGTACAAAGCAGGGCCAGGACCTGTCCCTCTGGGTGATGGAACACTGGAACAGGCTGCCCAGAGGGGCTGGGGAGTCTCCTTCCCCAGATATTCACCACACCTGGGCACGATCCTGTGCAACCTGCTGTAGGTGAAGCTGTGCTCTAGCACAGTTGGACAAAATGATCTCCAGAGGTGTCTTCCAACCCCAACCACTCCTTGATCCCGCGGCACACACAGCCTGAGCTATGGCTCTGCTGCAAGATCTGGGTAGTTGGGGCCCAAGGGCACCCAGTACCTCTGTGTTTCACTCACAAGGTTCTTCCAACCGGTAAAGACCTATCAAAGAAATTAAGATCTATTAAATCCCAACCTATAGAGGGTCCTGGGCAACCAAAGAGAAAAAGGAGAATAGCAAAATACCACCAGTTGGATTATAAGAAGAAAAAACTGGTGTTCAGCAGCACCAAACAAGAAAAATTCATTGAAGTATTTTGATGGTCAGAAGAACACGACCATAAAATGCCACCGTGTTACCACAGCACTATTCTGCCCTCTGTGGTTCCTCTCCTACCGAGAGTAAGTGATTATTAGGGACAGCTGGTCCACGCCACAGAGCCCACTCCGCTGCCAGCATCTCCTGGTCCCAGGCTGCAGGAAGATGCAGAGCTGTGGGGGCAGCTGTGGACTTGTGCCCTGGCCCCTGGGTGGATCTGGCTGGGAGCTGGGAGGAGGAGACCCTCCAGGCTGCACTTCCAACCACATCTGTCCATGCTAAACAAAAACGTCCCTCTCTGCTTTTCCCTCAGGACTTGTGAGCACATCAGGAATTAAACCCCAGTCTCCTGGGCTCATTGCACTGGTGCAGGAATCTGCATCTTGTGTCCTGGTTCTTCCCAGTTCAGTGAAAACCCCTCCCCACCTTGCCCAAGGCACTTCAGTATGCATGGGGATGCAGGACACTGCTTAGCAGCCCTTGAAATAATGGGAACCAGGAGAATAGGAAACACATCCCTACAGTCAAACCATGGATTTTTCAAACTTCCTCCCAGTCCAAAATTTCTCTCAAAAATGCATGACAAGGAGTTACAAGGGTCCCTCTTGCAAGAAGGAGAAAAATGCAGGAGAGAAAAGTCCTTGGCTTTCCTCCCCCGGAGCCGACTCCGGCCCCCGCGGCTGCCATGGAGGTTTGAGGGACTTGAAGGGATTTGCGACGCAATAAAAACATTCCTGCTTGCAAAGCATGAAACCCCAGAAGTTTATGGGAAACCACTGTCTTCGGGATGTCTGCATATCTTCAGGCATCCTGGGAGCTGTAGTTCAAAGAAACCAAGAAAAAGCAAGCAGCTGATGATGATGGTTTCTGGATGGAGCTTGTGTGACTATTGGCTCCCACACAAAAGCCTGAATTTCTGGGATGCTGAGCCCATTTCTGCAGCCAAGTGAGAGGAGAGCTCCTCAGTGACTGTGGCACGAGGGACTCCAGCACCACAGCGAGGGAGAGAGAGAGGTGCCCAGGGAAGGGCAACCCAAAAATCAGGCGCTGATGACTAGAAAGAGGGATGCACTGCAGCAGAGGCCAAGAGGGACAGGCCAAAGCCATTTCCAGGGCTGGGAACCTGGCCAGAACATAGCCTCACCTGTGAGCTAAAACCTCCATGCCTCAGTTTCCCCATAAACTCTTATTCTCCCCCTATTCCCAAGGGCTGTGAGAATTGGCCTTTGTTGTTTGAACACCCTTGGGGAGCTGAACAGAAGCCAGCTGTTCACACTGCACCAGCAACATTAAATCACCTCCAGGCCCATTTCCTCTGAGCCCACGAAGGACTGTTGTGCCAGCCAGGCTGCTGAAAGGCACTTTATTCCAACACAAGATACTCTTCATGCAAGAGTCACCTCCCAGCAGGAGAACCTGCAGCACATGATGTGACACCCTCCAGATGAGGCACTGCCCATCAGCACAGCTGCCACATCTGAAATGCCCAGGGGGGCAATGGTGGGGGGACAGAGATGTGAGAGGCTGTGTATCATCCTGGACTGAGTGTGGAGTGATGCAGGAGATACTTTCATTTCCAACCAAGGAATCAGCAAAGACCACAACCTGGGTAAAGCCAGCACTGGAGACATGAGCCAGGCAGGTGACCTTCTCACTACCTGCTTTGTATCGTGGGCTTGGGCTTCACAGGCCAGAACATGAGACTGCCCCATGGCTGTGCAAGACCCTCTCTGACACGGGACAACACCTGCCCACCAACACACCACGACAGAATTGCAGGGACAAGCCCACAGCATCAGACTTTGCAGCAGCTGACACAACCAACCCCAGCATGGTGTGTGCTCTGCTAGCTGCTGTGAGCCTCAAGGCCTCAGAAGTGGTTTCTGACACTTGGAAAGCAAAGATAAACCACAGGAGAGTTTGTCCTTGGGGAAAACCTGTAGCCCTGAAGAACAAAGATGAGGTGGAGCATTCACACTGGCAGTAGCAACATGGATGCTCTTCCAAGGACGGTCTCCAGCTGTGGCATCTTCCCTTTCCAGAGCAGAACATGTTGCACGTTTTTGCCAAAACCACACATTGGTGCTCACCAAACACTGCCCATGGGGTGGGTACACCACAGGAGGCAGGTCCCAGGACACAGCACTCTCCACACCTCACTGCCACTCCATCCAGGCTGTCACAAAGCAGGAGCTTTCAACTCCTCAGCACCAGTCTGGTGTGACAGGGCAGCAGGTCCACAGGCCACTGCAGGCCAGAGTGGAGTTTCTGGAAGTTCTGCAGACAGACAACTTGGTTTTGCAGGGCTGAGCTCTCTGCTCTGGATAAGAGTGGCTGGAATGTTTCTGGGCCAGCTGTGCCTTCACAGGCAGTGGAAAGGGCACCCTGAAATGGTCAAGGCCAGGGCACATAAGATGAAGACCTACCAAGATTTAGGACATCACGATGGTGCCTCTTGCTTCCTTTTCCTTGACTGACAAACTCACACAGCAGTCCTGATCTCCTCAGAACTAAATCCAGATTAACTGAAACCACCCAGTGGACACAGCCAGTTCCCTGTTCTGAGGCTCCCAAACTCCAGGAAATACCCACAGGCTCTGGGCCAAGCGTCTGGGGTGCAATGCCAGCACCTGCTCCACCTCTCCCAAGGCAGGAATCTGCCCTGTGGTCTTGCAATAGTTGTCCTTGCTCACTTCAAACCTCAGTTTGAAGCCCTTGTTCAGTTCTTCAGAGCTGATAAAACCCATCTGAGGAAGATGGTGGGGGCTTCAGGACGGAACAGATGCTCAGAAACCAGGACTACCTCCCAGCCAAACCCAGCCAAAGCACAGCATGCGCCTCCTCCACCTGCCTCTTGCACTGCAGGTCTTCTCCTGCACTGCCCAACCCTGACAATGCCTTTTCACTGCACCACGAGCCTCAGGAAGGGACATCTTCAAAGCAGAACCTCAGGGAAAGAAGGGAGGAGCAGGAAGCTGCTGTTACAGGCCATTCCTGAAAGGAAAAGCAACCATCTGGGTTCAGAGCACCTCTCAGCAGCTGGAGGAACATACAGGCAGTGCCATGGTTTGAGACAGGTTGGATCAATGCTCCCCAACGCGTACCCTGGGCCTTCTGAGTCATTTCCCTTTGAATTAACGCTGCTTTTCAGATCTGTCTGGCAATGCTGATGTCTGTCTGTTATACCAGGAGTCGTTCCCAAAGCTCCTGTATCTTTTTCCAAAAGAGCCAAAGCAGCAAAGGGTTATTAACCAGGGAGACAGCGAGCACAGGGAGGGAACGTGCTGTTCTTTGACAGGAACCGTGCTAATGAACATTACAAAATTAAAGATCGGGAAAACCTCAATCACAACTTCAACCCTAGAAAAGCTGCCATTCAACACCAAGGAAAATAGCCCAGAAAGAAGAAAGTTCACTGTGGATTCTGGCTCCACACTCCAGAACTTTCACCTCCAGCACCAGGTTGCTCCATTAAAGCACAGTCTGGCATTAGGCTCATCACAGAGGTATCTTAAGGCCCTCTGCTAATTCTGGACGTGATTTCAGCCAGCCACCACCTGATCCTGATGGAAAGCAGTTAGGTGATGGCTGAAGCAGGCTTTGCAATCCACTAAGAGCACCCTACAGGCATGGATCCCTGTCTTTTCTTCCAGCACATTCCTTGAGGACAGGTGGCCCTGGTGTCTTCTCTCCTCACACCTCCGTGGAGCTGATCAATCCACAGAGAGGAAGAGAAGCTGCCACACCATGATGCTTGTGGTCTTGCAAGTGGCTTTCAGGTTTGCTTGAATGGTTTGGTTGTAAACTTGAGTGGTTTTCACGCTTGAAATGTTCTCCTTGGCCACTGCAGGATTCCTTTTGGAAGAACAAGTCCAACAAAACACTTCAGCATGTGCTCATCTCCCAGGTAAGAGCAGCCTGTGGAAATCAGTGCTCCAGAAAAACATTTTCCTGGACGTGACGGAGATGCCACCACCAAAGCCCTACCTGAGTGAGACCTCCCAGGGCTGCCTCTCCCTAGGAAAACCAGCAAACCTATATTGAGCATCAACCTATACTTTAGGTGTCTAAAAACAAGCACAACTCACTCTGCTCTACAAAACAAAAATCCTGGAAAAAACAG
Source organism: Parus major (assembly GCF_001522545.3). Classification (NCBI taxonomy): domain Eukaryota; kingdom Metazoa; phylum Chordata; class Aves; order Passeriformes; family Paridae; genus Parus; species Parus major. Next base: position 762,335 of record NC_031783.1, read on the forward strand.
AGCACAAACTGTACCTTCACACATGCTCCACCAAGTGTCAACCCTGGGTGAGCAGAACAGCTGAGTCCAAAGAGAGTCACATTTTCTAGGGAACATTAATGCAGCCCTGGAGCTGGTGGTGACAGGTGAGCCATGGGCTCCTGGCTGTGCTGGGCTGGACCCCCATGGGACAGATGCTCTAAATCAGGAATGAAAACATTGCCCCCTGCTCAGCAGAAGGGAACACTCAAAGTGAGCCCTTGTCTGGGACAGCCAGTGGGTGAAGTGAGGCGATAACAACAGCTCCGCCAGAGTCCAAAATATACCCACAACTTGTTTTGAATTACTTTGTGCTGGGCTTTAAAATATGCTGAAAAATTTCCATCCAGCCTAGCTGTGGAGCTGCAGGAGGAGCCTGGGGTTTGTTTCCATGTACAGTGATGCTGATCTGAATTTCTCCCCATGGGTAGTGAAAAGAGAGAACTCTCAGGGAGGGCAGTGCAGAGAGCAGCAAGGGGAGAAGGAGCCACCGAGCCACCCAGTGTGCTCTGGCAGTGATTTTGGGTGGGGACTGCACAGGATCCACACCACTGGCTGTAGGGGGGAGCGCTGCTCCTTCCCAGCATAGGGGAGCACCCCATGGACACATCAAGCTGAGTTAAACCAGGGGGAGATCTGCTCCCTGAGCAGCAGCACAGCCCCCACCGGCACTGGAACCTCTTGCTTGTGGCCAAATCAACGTGGCTCCATTACAAACAAACCTGTGGGAGGGAGAAGCAAAGAAAGAATCCCTCAAGGAATCTGCAAGGCACTGGAGGAGCTAAAAATAACCACCACCACCAAATCAATCTAGAAAGGGAAAGCTAAAATCCCTAATAATAGAGGGTTGCCAGGTGGAGGAGGGAGATGCCTGGCACCCTGAGCCCTGGCTCTGCCCACCAAGGATCCTGCAGAGAGTGGGGGCACAGGAATGTGGGACTGAGGGGGCTTCGCTGCCTCTGCCTCCAACAGACATCAGCTCCTATACAGGGAAGCATGGCATTGATTGATACCCTGCTGTTTCTCACCTTTGTGTTTTCAAATTGTCTCTCAAGATGTGCCAGCTGACTCCAAGGAGCCGAAGTGCTTCAGTTAAACTCCCTAATCCCTCTTCCTCCCATTCTAAGATCCAGAAATGGAGGCAAATCTCGTGTCCTTTCCAGTTCTGGTCACCATCTTTCCCACATCCCTCTGGTAAGATCAGCCCAATCTTAGGACTCAACTCGGTATCTATCAATGCTTGGCTCTGCTACTTTCTCCCTCCCAGACCCCTCCAAGGATGCATATCCCAATCCAGGCCTCCCACCCCTGAGCATATGCCATCACAGACAGAAACCTCAGAGTGTGGGTCACCTTGATCTCACTGGAAACTGGATAAAAGGCTCTGGATGGCAACTCAATTGCAATGTGAAATTCAAATGTGTATTTTAGGACTTCACAGCACCAGAAGAATCTGGCCTGGCTGTGGTAAATCAGCAGGGTGGAAGAGCCCTAGGTTTGTTCACCAGGCAGACAAGAGAATTCTCAGCCCACTGAGATCCCAGCACATGGGCAGAGAGCTGTTCCTGTCCTCCACATCCCCAAGGCCAGCAGGGAAGAGAATCCATCCCAAGAGGGATTGGGAGAGCCCCCCATGTTGGTGCCACGCTGCCATCCACACCAGGATGTAGCTGTTGTACATCTACAAGCAGAGATGTGCCGTGGGGGGCCGCACCCATCCATGGTCTGGGACAGCGTCCCGGGTCTGTCCCCACCCCAGCCATGGCACAGCCCCCCGGATCCGAAGGGCAGGACTGGAGGGACATGAGGCAGGGAGAGCCCACCCAGGAGCAGGGTCGGGAGCCAGGAGGATTCCATGTCTTGCCCTTGCCTCCCCCAGGCTGGCTCAGCTCGGGTGACTGCTGCAGCAAAGGGGATGCTGCTCTCCTGACACCATACACGCTGCTAATCCCACGGCTTTATCTGTCACATCCGTGCTGGCTGTGGGAGCCAGCCTCATCCTGCCCGGCTCCCTGCACAGCCTGGGGCCTGCAGAGCTCTGCTCCCTGCTCCCTGTTCCCTG